>NW_026986425.1:0-28692 GCF_018555375.3 Anguilla rostrata
TTGCAGCTTAAAAGACAATAAAGTAACACAATCAGATACAAATTTACAGTAGATACAAAATATCAGATACAAATATACAGTAGATACAAAATATCAGATACAAATATACGGAAGATACAAATATATACAGAAATACAAATATACCAGAGGACACCTTCAGAGGTGGAGACGGGTCAGAGCTGTTTTGGCGGCACGAGGGGGACCTACACAATATTAGGTAGGTGGTTTTAATGTTGTGGCTGATCGGTGTATATCTGCGCTCTGAGGGAAGTAATGCAAATTGATTGAACAGGGGATGCTGGGAATCCCTCAGAATGGACTGGGCCTTCCTTATAGATCCTATCTGATACAGCTGGGAGGGGTCAGCTGTATCAGATGATCCTGCCAGCTAATTTTTCAATGCTGGCCAGTCGACTCTTTCACTTAAGATTTAGGATACCAAACCAGCAGATCATATTAAAGGTTAAAAGAGATTCAATAAAAGACTTATAAAAGATAGCCATCAGCATCATGTCCACCTTGAAACTTCGGAGTGATAACTATTAAATGGGGAGAGGAGGTTCTTATGCAACATTGAACAGGTCACTGAAATAAAAGGTTCAAAGTCAAAGTCAAAGTGTTTTATTTGTCAGGTGCACAGTATAACACAAGGTCATTCTGAGCAAAGAAATTCTTATGACATGGCAGGTAGCAACTATGTAGAAGCAAGACAGACAAAAATATCAAAAAATATCAAAAATATACATAATATTAAACATTAGCAGCAGTACCAGCCTGTACAGACGGGGGATATGGACAATGAGAATAAGAGTATTAAATATTTAAATATGTAACATATAAAGTGCAGGAGTGCTGATGAATATGTGCATAAGATTGTGATAATGTACATTGAACGTACATAGGAAGTAAAGGAGCATCCATAGGAGGTCATGTGATCAATGTGATCTCTGAGATTAATGTTGCTGGTTGAGAAGCCTGATGGCCTGGGGGAAAAAACTGTTTGTGAGTCTGGTCGTCCATGCCCGGATGCTCCGGTAGCGTCTACCAGACGGCAGGAGCGAGAACAGACCATAACCTGGGTGGCTGTAGTCTTTTATGATTTTCTGTGCTTTCCTAAGGCATCGTGTGTGGTAGATGCCTTGCACAGATGGGAGGTGGCAGCGGTCTCAATGGTGCACCTGTAGAAATTGATGAGGGTTTTGGCAGACATGCCAAACTTCTTGAGTCTCCTCAGGAAGTATAGGCGCTTTTGGGCAGTTTTCACTGTTGCGTCTGATTGCCTGGACCAGGTGAGGTCATCATTTATGACCACACCCAGGAACTTGAAGCAGGAGACACTCTCCACTTCAGCTCCATCGATGTGAATGGGGGCGTGAACAGGGCGTACAGGAGGGGACTGAGTACGCAGCCCTGAGGGGCTCCGGTGCTCAGGGTCAGTGCAGAAGGGGTGAGGTTACCCATTCTCACCACCTGGGGTCTGCCCGTCAGGAAGTCCAGGATCCAGTTGCAGAGGGAGGTGTTAAGACCCAGGTTCCTGAGCTTGGGAACGAGCTTAGCAGGCACAATTGTGTTGAATGCTGAGCTGTAGTCTATAAACAGCATCCTCACGTATGTGTCTCCCTTATCCAGGTGGGAGAGGGCGGTGTGCACTGTCAGGACAATGGCGTCGTCCGTAGATCTGTTGGGGCGGTATGCGAATTGAAGGGGGTCCAAGGTGTCAGGAAGAAAGGAGCAGATGTGGGTTCTGACTAGCCGCTCGAAGCACTTCATGATGATGGAGGTCAGTGCTACAGGGCGGTAGTCATTCCAGCAGGAGATGGCAGGTTTCTTTGGTACAGGAACAATGATGGCCTGTTTGAAGCAGGTGGGGACTGCAGACTGGTTCAGGGAGAGGTTGAATATAGAGGTGAATACCTCCGCTGGCTGGTCGGCACACGCTTTGAGGACATGGCCTGGAATGCCATCTGGCCCTGGTGACTTCCAAGGGTTTACTCTTTTAAAAGCTCTCCTCACATCAGCCGTAGATAGGGACAGAGTGCAGTCGTCGTGGTCCTCATCTAGCCTTACAGTTGGGATGGTGTTGCTCGCCTCAAACCGTGCGTAGAAGGTGTTGAGCTCGTCCGGAAGAGAGGCGGCGGGCTGGGTTATTGTTGTATGTATTCATCTCATAAAAAACACGTTTTCAACGTACAAAAATGCCAAGTTACTCATTACATTACATTACATTACAGACATTTGGCAGACGCTCTTATCCAGAGCGACGTACAACAAAGTGTATAACCATAACCAGGAACAAGTATGACGAAAACCCTAGAGAGAAGTACCGGTCCAAGTGCAGGGAACAACCGCATAGTTCAACTTGGACCCTGAAGGTTAAACTGATTAACACTAATACAAATGAGAACAGCAACAACGAAGTCTATGGAAAAATACAAGCAGTAGTTAAGACAGGTGCATTAACTAAGTCACCTACGAAACAGCTACCTAGTTACAACCCTAAGCTTACAGTCATTTAAGAGATTACAGGGAGGTAGGGAGGGATGGGGAGAGGTGCTGACTGAAGAGGTGAGTCTTCAGTCGTCGCTTGAAATGGGTCAGTGTCTCAGCTGTTCTGACCTCCACGGGGAGGTCATTCCACCATCGTGGGGCCAGAACAGACAGGAGACGTGTTCTGGAAGCGCAGGTGCGAAGAGTGGGAGGTGCCAGGCGTCCTGAGGTAGCAGAACGGAGGGATCTGGCTGGCATGTAAGGTTTGAATATCTTATGGAGGTACGCTGGGGCTGATCCCTTGACTGCTTGGTATGATAGGACTAATGTTTTAAATTTGATGCGAGCTATAACAGGCAGCCAGTGGAGGGTAGTGAGCAGGGGAGTGACGTGGGAGTGTTTGGGGAGGTTGAAGACCTCACACTCACACATACAAGACCAGTCCAGGCCTGCCATTAAAAATATTGATATCAAAATGATGCCAAGTTACGGTACTACAGACAATATAGGCTATCTTGCCTCACCAAAATTAAATAAGATGTATTCCAAAGCAATGCTACCCAACATTTCCTCAGTTCTTTCAAGTCACTTGGCCCTGTGTGTATAAGCATGCACTACATGGACAGGCCAAACATATGTGTGGATGGCTTTCTCACAGTCAAGATTGATTGAATAGGCGTGTATATGTCCAATTTGTAATGGTATGTATGTATTTCGCTGCCCAGCCTTTCTCTGTTGCGTGAATGATAGATGTTTCTTGGTATAAGTGTGTGTTCGTAAATGTGAATGTAACATGCTGCGAGGGAAATGTCCCCATGGGGATAAAGAAGTTCTCTATGTATGTATGTACAATATGTATTTTACATGCAGTATTTATTGTACGTAGCAAATATACAATAACTTGTACATGTACTCAAATTCAGTTCAGAAGCAAGTATAAACATATGTTTTCTGGAGAAATATGCTTCCTGTAGTTACACACCAGCAGTTTTGTACATGAATGTCAATGTGTTCCATGAGGGAATTCGAAATATTTGACACTTTGATCTGACACAAAGTTTGCATGACATTTTAAAATGTTAAGATTACAAAACACAGGGCCAAGTGACTTGAAATAATTGAGGAAATGTTGGGTAGCATTGCTTTGGAATACATCTTATTTAATTTTGGTGAGGCAAGATAACCTATATTGTTTGTAGTACCGTAACTTGGCGTCATTTTGATATCAATATTTTTAATGGCAGGCCTGGACTGGTCTTGTATGTGTGAGTAAAAAGAAATATCATTTCTTTTTGCAAAGCATTTTATTATGAGAGTGAGAAATGCGAAGTGACCCTGTAAGAAACGGTTGTGGATTATGGCTATCCCTGTGAATTTGTACAGTCTGATGAGCGTGAACCGTTTAGCAGTTTCGGTTTGCTATATATGTAAAACAGCGGCTGTGACAATGGGTGCGGTGGCGTAAGTGTAAACGCATCAGACGCGTAGGTGAAATATGGCTAGTGTATGTACTCACGGATTTGACGGCCATCCAACGAGCCTTGATTGACAAAAGAATCAGCAAGCCCGTAAAATCAGAGCTCCCTAGGTCGCAATTTGTATACCCTTCTGTCCTGCTCCGTTGTCTGTTATTTCGTGGAGATGCACTTTTAGTGTTTGTAAGGTTTATAAGGCATTTTGATAGGCTTATCTGCAGGTAGGAATCCTCTTTGCTGTTTTGCTAAGCTAGCACCGGAAAAGTTGATAGTGGAGAATAGGAGCAGACGCATATGTCCCAGCAGGCTTTGCATATGAGAAAATAACAACAGTGTGAGATAAATTAGGAGAAATGATGAAATTGCGTAGTTGAAACAATATGATTTTAGCAGAATGGGTATGTAGGTGAAGGTTGACATGATCACAGACTATAGTGCGAAGTAAATGAAGTGACCATGAGCGAGCATAGATTCCTTATCGAACGGTATATATAACAGTCTGTAAAAAACATTTATTGTTAAAGTGTAGGGTTAAGTAATGTGTGAAATCTGTTGTACTGATATGCTTTTTGTCATGTTCAGTACTAGTAGTTATAATTATGAGTGAGTCGTGAATTTATATGTAATGTTTTAATGGGGAGTTGCAGAACGTACATAGGTAGTAATTGTTTGTATGTGGCTAGATTGTCATGGTCCTGTTTTCCTGTCTGTGTTTCCCCTGTTGGGCCGCCAGATGGCGGCACTTCTGTTTTGTGTCCTGCTCCCCCCCTGTTAATTGTATGATTGTTTCATTGTCTCGTTATCCCATCATTGTTCCCACCTGTCTTATCCCCTCCTTCTGGTTTGATTGTTTTTTGAGTTCACTTGTGTCTTGTTACCCCTGTCTATTTAAGTTCTCTGTTCCCTTGACTCGGGTGCTGGTTCCTTGTGTTTGTTCCCAAGTTGCATTTCCTCAGACCCATGGTACCTGCTTGTATTTTGTGCCTGACTGTTTTGTTTGACCTTCCCTTGTGCTCTGCCTTCCCGTGTTCTGCCCTGCTTGTGTTTGTTTCCGATGTTTCAAGACCGTATGTACCTGCTTGTATTTGTGTCCTGACTGTTTTGTTTGACCTTCCCTTGTGCTCTGCCTTCCCGTGTTCTGCCCTGCTTGTGTTTGTTACCTGACGTACATGTACCTGCCTGCTTGTGTTTGTTCCCAACTTGCGTTTCCTCAGACCCATGGTACCTGCTTGTATTTTGTGCCTGACTGTTTTGTTTGACCTTCCCTTGTGCTCTGCCTTCCCGTGTTCTGCCCTGCTTGTGTTTGTTTCCGATGTTTCAAGACCGTATGTACCTGCTTGTATTTTGTGCCTGACTGTTTTGTTTGACCTTCCCTTGTGCTCTGCCTTCCCGTGTTCTGCCCTGCTTGTGTTTGTTACCTGACGTACATGTACCTGCCTGCTTGTGTTTGTTCCCAACTTGCGTATGTTTTAGACCCTTTGTACCTGCCTGTGTTTGTGACCTGTTTGTGTTTGTTCCACTTACTTGTACTCTGTCCTGCCTGTGTTTTTGAGTTCCTGTTGTTTCATTAGATATTGTTTGTGTTTGTTCCCGACATCTGTTTGTTTCACCATATCTACCTGCCTGTGTTTTGTTTGACCTTTCCTTGTGCTCTGCCTTCCCGTGTTCTGCCCTGTCCGTGTTCTGCCCAGCCCGTGTTTGTGAGTTCGACTTGTTTTCTGTTTTATTTCGATATTTTTTGAGTTTGTTTTGGCCTTCGTGCCCTTGTCTGTTCCCTGGTTGTTTGCCCTTTTTGTTAGTAAAATCTTTGTTAATTTTCCCTTTTGAGTTCGTGTTTTTTTTTCCCCTCTGCGTTTGGGTCCCCTCTACCCGTACCGTGACAGAAGGAACCAGCCAGTGTGGGACCCAGCAGAGTTTTTTTTTTTAAATTAATTTATTTTTTATTATTTTTTTATTTTTATTTTTTTATTGTTTAACATGCCATCGGGGTGGTGGGAGCTTGAGCCTCCCAGTGCCCGGGGCGGGCGGTCGCGGAGGCGCCGTGGTCAGGCTGCCTCCCGGTCGGCCGGACCTCCAGCTGATCAGCAGGCGGATCCTGACCCTTTTGAGGGGTCGCGGCTTGCCATTTTTCCGGGTCCGGCCCGCGGGGGCCCGCCGGTCCCGTCCGGCTGCCCAGCCGGGTTCCCTACAGCTGTGGTCTGTGTTCCTGTCCCCTGCCCAGCCCAGACGGCAGGGCCCCGGCCTGCTCCACCCAAGTCCCGGAGGGCCTTCACGGCCTGCTCTGCCCAGTGCCGGAGGGCCTCACGGCCTCTCTGCCCCGAGTGCCGGAGGGGCCTTCACGGCCTGCTCTGCCCCGAGTGCCGGAGGGCCTTCACGGCCTGCTCTGCCTCAAGTCCGGAGCGGCCTTCACGGCCTGCTCTGCCTCAAGTCCCGGAGCGGCCTTCACGGCCTGCTCTGCCTCAAGTCCCGGAGCGGCCTTCACGGCCTGCTCTGCCTCAAGTCCCGGAGGTCCCGCCTGCTCTGCCTCAAGTCCGGAGCGGCCTTCACGGCCTCTGCCTCAAGTCCCGGAGCGGCCTTCACGGCCTGCTCTGCCTCAAGTCCCGGAGCGGCCTTCACGGCCTGCTCTGCCTCAAGTCCCGGAGCGGCCTTCACCGGCCTGCTCTGCCTCAAGTCCCCGGAGGCCTCGACGGCTGCTCTGCCCCAGTCCCGGAGGGCCCCCAGAGCCGCCTGGAGCCCCGGAGAGGCCCCCAGAGCCCCTCGAGCCCCGGAGAGGCCCCAGAGTCCGCCTCGAGCCCCGGAGAGGCCCCCAGACCGCCTCGAGCCCCGGAGAGGCCCCAGATCCGCCTCGAGCCCCGGAGAGGCCCCCAGAGCCGCCTCGAGCCCGAGAGGCCCCCAAGCCGCTCTGACCTCCGGAAGGCCCCTCTAACCGCTTCGGCCCATCGTACAGGCTCCAGAAGCCTCCTCGAGCCCCGTTTACATGCACTTTACATTGTAGCCCTTTATACAGCTGGATATAACTGAGCCAATGCGGCTTAGACCTCTCAAGGGTACAACGGCACGTTCCATCCCGGAATCGAACCTCGACCTTTCTGTCCCATTCAGTTCGTTACCCCTGTGCCACACCCAGTCGCTTTACTTGCGCCTCGAGCCGGGGGGGCCTCCGGAGCCGCCTCAAGCCCCAGGGGGGCCTCCGCAGCCGCCTCGTGTCCCGGGGGGGCCTCCGGAGCCGTCCAGAGCTCCGGAGAGGCCTCCAGAGCCGTCCAGAGCCCCGGAGAGGACAACGGTCCCATCTGTTGTCCCGCAGGGGCCGCCGCAGACTGCTCTGGCCGCCCCGCAGGCTAAGCCACCTGCCTTGCCTCCTAGCGTTCGTGCTCCCCCTGGCGTTCGTGCTTCCCCTAGTGTTCTCACGCCCCCCAGTGTCCGTTTTCCCTCTAGTGTTCCCCCGTCCTCTAGTGTTCCCCCGTCCTCCAGGGTTCGTCCTTCCCCTGGTGTCGTCGCTCCCCCCAGTGGTCGTCCCTCCCCCGGTGTCCGTCCTTCCCCCAGTGGTCGTCCCTCCCCCGGTCTCGTCGCTCCCCCCAGTGGTCGTCCCTCCCCCGGTCTCGTCGCTCCCCCCAGTGGTCGTCCCTCCCCCGGTCTCGTCGCTCCCCCCAGTGGTCGTCCCTCCCCCGGTCTCGTCGCTCCCCCTGGTGTCCATTCTCCCTTTGGTGTCTGTCCTCCCAACCATGTGTCCCTGTGTTCCCCGGCCCCCCTGTCTAATTGTCTGCCCGCCTGTTTGTCTGTTAGTCTACCCGTATGTGTGTCAGCCAGTTTGTTGGCCTGTTTGTCTGCCCCCCAGGCCGTCAGCCCATCGGCCAACGTGTTTGCCCGCCTGTCTGCCTGTCTGTCTGTGTGCCAGTCCGCGTGTGTTTTGTCTTGTTTGCCTGTGTGTCAGTCCCTATGTCAGTTGTTGGGTTCCCCCCTCGCCTTCCCTGTCTGCCTGTCCCTTTGTGTGTCCATCGGTGTCGCCGTGTGTTTCCCCGCCTGCTTGTCCCTGTGTCTGTCTTTTTAGGTCTCCCTATTGTGCCAGTATCTGGCAGTCTGTTTCCCCCTCAGTCTTGTCCAACCCAGTCCAGTGTTGTCGTGCCCCGTCTCGTTGCTGTCCTGTGTCCACCTCGCCCCAGTCCAGTCCTGTATGTCTGCCTTGCCCCTGTCCAAGTCCCCCCTGGTTTCCTGAGTGCGGGCCCTGATTTTCCCCCGAGTCGCCCGATGTGCGGGCCCTGAGTTTCCCCCGAGTCGCCCGATGTGCGGGCCCTGAGTTTCCCCCGAGTCGCCTGATGTGCGGGCCCTGAGTTTCCCCCGAGTCGCCCGATGTGCGGGCCCTGAGTTTCCCCCGAGTCGCCCGATGTGCGGGCCCTGAGTTTCCCCCGTGTCGCCCGATGTGCGGGCCCTGAGTTTCCCCCGAGTCGCCCGATGTGCGGGCCCTGAGTTTCCCCCGAGTCGCCCGATGTGCGGGCCCTGAGTTTCCCCCGTGTCGCCCGAGTGCGGGCCAGCCCTGAGTCTCCCCGTGTCGCCCGGGTCCTGCCCAGCCCTGAGTCTCCCCGTGTCGCCCGGGTCCTGCCCAGCCCTGAGTCTCCCCGTGTCGCCCTGTTTTCCTAGTTCCTGAGTTTTGTCCCAGTTTTCCTGTGTTCTGTTTTCCCCCGTCCTCCTGTTCCCCCGTTCGAGTCCAGTCCCGAGTCCTGTTCCCCCGTCCGAGTCCAGTCCCGAGTCCTGTTCCCCCGTCCGAGTCCAGTCCCGAGTCCTGTTCCCCCGTCCGAGTCCAGTCCCGAGTCCTGTTCCCCCGTCCGAGTCCAGTCCCGAGTCCTGCGTCCCGTTCCAGTCCTGAGTCCCGTCCTGTTCCTGTCCAGTCCTGTTTCTGCCCTGAGTCCTGTGTCCAGTCCTGTTCCTGTCCAGTCCTGTTTCTGCCCTGAGTCCTGTGTCCAGCCCCGAGTTCCCGTCCAGCTCCAAGTTCCCCTCCAGCCCCGAGTCTTGTTCTTGTTTTGTTCCTGTCCTTCCCAGTCCAGCCCCGAGTCTTGTTCTTGTCTTGTTCCTGTCCTGTCCAGTCCAGCCCTGAGTCTTGTCCTGTCCAGTCCAGTCCTGTTCCTGCCCCAGTTCTGTGTCCAGTCCCTGTTCCTGTCTGAGTCCTGTCTCTAGCCCCCACCCTCTGTTGACTCCCTCCCCGGGTCGGCCTCCTGGGACGTCAGGAGCCGTCCCTTGGGGGGGGGGTACTGTCATGGTCCTGTTTTCCTGTCTGTGTTTCCCCTGTTGGGCCGCCAGATGGCGGCACTTCTGTTTTGTGTCCTGCTCCCCCCCTGTTAATTGTATGATTGTTTCATTGTCTCGTTATCCCATCATTGTTCCCACCTGTCTTATCCCCTCCTTCTGGTTTGATTGTTTTTTGAGTTCACCTGTGTCTTGTTACCCCTGTCTATTTAAGTTCTCTGTTCCCTTGACTCGGGTGCTGGTTCCTTGTGTTTGTTCCCAACTTGCGTTTCCTCAGACCCATGGTACCTGCTTGTATTTTGTGCCTGACTGTTTTGTTTGACCTTCCCTTGTGCTCTGCCTTCCCGTGTTCTGCCCTGCTTGTGTTTGTTTCCGATGTTTCAAGACCGTATGTACCTGCTTGTATTTTGTGCCTGACTGTTTTGTTTGACCTTCCCTTGTGCTCTGCCTTCCCGTGTTCTGCCCTGCTTGTGTTTGTTACCTGACGTACATGTACCTGCCTGCTTGTGTTTGTTCCCAACTTGCGTTTCCTCAGACCCATGGTACCTGCTTGTATTTTGTGCCTGACTGTTTTGTTTGACCTTCCCTTGTGCTCTGCCTTCCCGTGTTCTGCCCTGCTTGTGTTTGTTTCCGATGTTTCAAGACCGTATGTACCTGCTTGTATTTTGTGCCTGACTGTTTTGTTTGACCTTCCCTTGTGCTCTGCCTTCCCATGTTCTGCCCTGCTTGTGTTTGTTACCTGACGTACATGTACCTGCCTGCTTGTGTTTGTTCCCAACTTGCGTATGTTTTAGACCCTTTGTACCTGCCTGTGTTTGTGACCTGTTTGTGTTTGTTCCACTTACTTGTACTCTGTCCTGCCTGTGTTTTTGAGTTCCTGTTGTTTCATTAGATATTGTTTGTGTTTGTTCCCAACATCTGTTTGTTTCACCATATCTACCTGCCTGTGTTTTGTTTGACCTTTCCTTGTGCTCTGCCTTCCCGTGTTCTGCCCTGTCCGTGTTCTGCCCTTCCCGTGTTTGTGAGTTCGACTTGTTTTCTGTTTTATTTCGATATTTTTTGAGTTTGTTTTGGCCTTCGTGCCCTTGTCTGTTCCCTGGTTGTTTGCCCTTTTTGTTAGTAAAATCTTTGTTAATTTTCCCTTTTGAGTTCGTGTTTTTTTCCCCCTCTGCGTTTGGGTCCCCTCTACCCGTACCGTGACATAGATAGAGAACAGGGCGAGGTAACATGAATGTAGAAACGTGGCGTTTGCTGATAAGAAGGTTTTGTAGGGTAGCCAAGTGAAGAAATGTAGTTAGTAGAAATAGCACAGTGGTGAACTGGTGTAACTTTTTAAATAAAAGGAATACAGTTGCCTTCATGAAATGCATATGGGTGGCCGTGAGTGAGTTTTGGTAAAGCAAATATAAGCGTAAGAAAATGTTAGTGTAAAAGAGGAAATTATCTTCCTGAGGGCGAGGCGGGATTCAATCCTCCAACCGGAGGTTTACCAGTGTGTGACTTTGTTAGTGCAGCACCATGACATAGCTGTGCAATGCGTGAAATATCATTAGCAAACCTGTCCGTGAAGAACACAGGCCGGTAAGCACAGAAGAGCTCTGGGACAAAGACATTCATGTTTGTCCTCTGTGGAGGATGTGACATTTCTAGTTATATCTTCAAGCCTTCATGATAGCTTAATTGTCTCTGTGTCTATAATACATTATGGTCTTTAAATGTCATAAATTTGGATGTGAGATTACATGTTCTTTGACCTGCTGGTCTTTCCAATTATTTCCAAAGTTAAAATTTTTTTTCATTTTAAATTTTAGTAATAATAAGTAAAACTGCACTTAGAAAGCATTATTCCTAACTGATTGTTTTTATTTTTTTATATTTGTATTTTTATACATTTGTATTGCTATATATATTATAACACAAAAAATGTCATTTTGAACCTTTTTTCCCCTGGGTCTCAGGACGATAAAGCTTAGTTGCTGATATCATTTTAAAATGCTCCCAAACCGCAGACCACTCTCTGTTCCTGGCTGGTTCCATCTCTGCACAATGTCTCGGATTCTTAAAGCAGTCAATGTGACTCACGAGCTCACGACTGACACAAACTGCTTGCTCTCCCCATGAAACCTGCGCCAAAGCTTTGCTTCCTTTGAGTCAGTTACCAAAGCGGTCACATGGTTGTGTGTACCGAATGAAGCTTCGGACGTCATTGATCACGTGTTTATGGCAGAAACTAATCAAGCCTCGGCACACTGTTTCTAGTGTCGTCTTTTTCTGGACACACGCTCCTGAGCTTCAGTATCAAGGGTAACACCACTCCTTTTGAGATGTCTGTATAGTACATGTTCAGGGCCCATTTTAATTCTACATTGCTTCCAGTCAAAACTACGCTATATTGTGTGTTTGTGTCTCTGTGTGTCCATGTGAGTGTTCAGTATGTTCTCATGTTGTGTGTTTACAGGCTAATCTGGGTTGGAAGCCACTTGTGGTCCAGTCTGGTCTGATGTGTTCCCGTCTCCTTAGATAGGGGGCGCTGTTTTCTAAAATGAGTCTCTCAGAGGAGCCAGAGACCAAAAGAGGAACCCTCAGCACTGAGAGGAAGAGGTATAAATGCATGAATCAGATATTTAATGTGATATGAGTTAGAGCTGCAGTAAGAGGATGAGTTTAACTGGAAGCTCTGTCTCCATGTGCTGTGAGTTAGAGCTGCAGTAAGAGGATGAGTTTAACTGGAAGCTCTGTCTCCATGTTTTGTTCACAGGGTTAAAGTAGAAAGAGCAGGGTCACCTGTACCCAGCTGTCTGTCTATGAAGAGTGATCGTTCAATGGATCAGCCAATCAAGTTCAGAGGAGAGTTCACAGATGATCAAAGGTAATAAAACAGGTTCAAATAGACATTCCTGTGTAATAATACTTTAATGTTTCTGACAGGTTTCAGAAGTAGGTGGGTGCATTAAGACCCATTCAGGTGTAGGTGAGGTGTATTATGTCATATTCAGGCATTCTGTGTGTATGAGCTGCAGTAAGAGGATGAGTTTAACTGGAAGCTCTGTCTCCATGTGCTGTGAGTTAGAGCTGCAGTAAGAGGATGAGTTTAACTGGAAGCTCTGTCTCCATGTGCTGTGAGTTAGAGCTGCAGTAAGAGGATGAGTTTAACTGGAAGCTCTGTCTCCATGTGCTGTGAGTTAGAGCTGCAGTAAGAGGATGAGTTTAACTGGAAGCTCTGCTTTCATGTGCTGTGAGTTAGAGCTGCAGTAAGAGGATAAGTTAAACTGGAATCTCTGTCTCCCTGTGTTGTGAGTTAGAGCTGTAGTAAGAGGATGGATTTAATTGGAAGCTCTGTCTCCATGTGCTGTGAGTTAGACCTGCAGTAAGTGGATGAGTTTAACTGGAAGCTCTGTCTCCTTGTTTTGTTCACAGGGTCCAGGTAGAAAGAGCAGGGTCACCTGTACCCAGCTGTCTGTCTATGAGGAGTGATCGTTCAATGGATCAGCCAATCAAGTTCAGAGGAGAGTTACCAGGTGATTCAAGGTAAATGAACAGGTTCATGTTGACACTTCACAGTGTAATTAAACCTAAATCTCACTGACAACTTTGAGGTCTAGGTTGGGTGCCCCGTGTTACATTCACGTGAAGGTGGGTGTATTATTTCATATTCAGCCCAGATAGCAAACGACTTCAGCCTGGAACTGCAGAGATTTCGGCACGACACTGCTGACTTCAGGCCAGAATCAGTGCAGATCCGGCCCGGAGTCACTTGCTATCTGGAAGGTGTAGATGGTGGTAGGGTGTCCTCCTGGCAACTGTAGAGTTGCTGTTTCGAACCTGTGATGGAAATCTAGATATGATGACTTATATCTGGATAGATGGAGTTGGGTCCGTACACAAAATAAAAAACTCTCATTGGGCTCTTGAGCAAGGCCCTTAACGTAAAAACTGCTCCAGAGGCTTTACGCTTCTTCCCACTCTCTCCTCTTTTGCAACTCTTCTCTCTGGCATTTATCCCAGGGTGTCCTTGCAAAAGTTAGATCAGCAGTAAGAGGATGAGTTTAACTGGAAGCTCTTTCTCCAAGTGCTGTGAGTTAGAGCTGGAGTAAGAGGATGGGTTTAACTGGAAGCTCTGTCTCCATGTGCTGTGAGTTAGAGCTGCAGTAAGAGGATGAGTTTAACTGGAAGCTCTGTCTCCATGTTTTGTTCACAGGGTTAAAGTAGAAAGAGCAGGGTCACCTGTACCCAGCTGTCTGTCTATGAGGAGTGATCGTTCAATGGATCAGCCAATCAAGTTCAGAGGAGAGTTACCAGGTGATTCAAGGTAAATGAACAGGTTCATGTTGACACTTCACAGTGTAATTAAACCTAAATCTCACTGACAACTTTGAGGTCTAGGTTGGGTGCCCCGTGTTACATTCACGTGAAGGTGGGTGTATTATGTCATATTCAGCCCAGATAGCAAACGACTTCAGCCTGGAACTGCAGAGATTTCGGCACGACACTGCTGACTTCAGGCCAGAATCAGTGCAGATCCGGCCCGGAGTCACTTGCTATCTGGAAGGTGTAGATAGTGGTAGGGTGTCCTCCTGGCAACTGTAGAGTTGCTGTTTCGAACCTGTGATGGAAATCTAGATATGATGACTTATATCTGGATAGATGGAGTTTGGTCCGTACACAAAATAAAAAACTCTCATTGGGCTCTTGAGCAAGGCCCTTAACGTAAAAACTGCTCCAGAGGCTTTACGCTTCTTCCCACTCTCTCCTCTTTTGCAACTCTTCTCTCTGGCATTTATCCCAGGGTGTCCTTGCAAAAGTTAGATCAGCAGTAAGAGGATGAGTTTAACTGGAAGCTCTTTCTCCAAGTGCTGTGAGTTAGAGCTGGAGTAAGAGGATGAGTTTAACTGGAAGCTCTGTCTCCATGTTTTGTTCACAGGGTTAAAGTAGAAAGAGCAGGGTCACCTGTACCCAGCTGTCTGTCTATGAAGAGTGATCGTTCAATGGATCAGCCAATCAAGCTCAGAAGAGAGTTCACAGATGATCAAAGGTAATAAAACAGGTTCAAATAGACATTCCTATGTAATAATACTTCAATGTTTCTGAAAGGTTTCAGAAGTAGGTGGGTGTATTGTGACCCATTCAGGTGTAGATGAGGTGTATTATGTCATGTTCCTGTATTCTGTGATTTAGAGCTGCAGTAAGAGGACGAGTTTAACTAGAAGCTTTCTCCAAGCGCTGTGAGTTAGAGCTGCAGTAAGAGGATGAGTTTAACTGGAAGATCTGTCTCCAAGTGCTGTGAGTTAGAGCTGCAGTAAGAGGATGAGTTTAAAGTGGGCTGTATACTTCGTAAGAAGTAGAACTTTTTGAGCAAAACGAAGCAATGAGAACAATTGAAGAACAAAAAGAGGTGATGTTGCATGTTCGTACGTTGCAGTGTGTGACGACCTCCACGGTGAACTTTTGGAAAACTTCTTTCTTGTTCTCCGACCTCCCCCTCTCAGCTATTGGTCCAAATATCAAATGGTTGGTTAAGTCACAGTTGAGAGTTCAGAGGGCAGACTTCACATCCTAATGTACAGAGAGTCAATGCCAATCTCTCTTCTGTAGAGATGGGAATTCTGAGTTCCCGCATGTTTGATGAATGGTGCTACTCGTTTCAGCAAGTCATCAAAACGCCTAGCACACATTCGGAAATAAGAGAAAGTGGACCCCCTCATCTAAACTCCACATTTGCCAAATGTACAGACAAAACTCTCCATTCTCCGTCCTACTCTGATTTAGAGGACAAACGTCCCATCTCCTTCGCCTTTTTTCTTCTTTTGCATAGCTAGATAAACTAAAGCCACTTTAAACACTTTAAACTTTTTGCTTTGTGTTGTGATCTCGCGTAGCCCTTCTCTTTATACATCCATGGCGTAGCCGCGAGATGGAGGTCTGGTTGGGATTCCAGCCCCGGTTAATAGCTGCCTCGTAATTATTCATGCCCCAGCGGCGTGGAGTGACTTTAAACAGTGCGGTGTTCTCACTGAGAATCCCAACAGCAGTGTTCGTGGACATGTTTGCCAGTGGTTCTCAATCCTGAAATTCTTTCTTCTTACTGAGTATATAGCCAGTTTAACTGGAAGCTCTGTCTTCATGTGCTGTGAGTTAGAGCTGCAGCAAGAGGACGAGTTTAACTAGAAGCTTTCTCCAAGTGCTGTGAGTTAGAGCTGCAGTAAGAGGATGATTTTAACTGGAAGCTCTGTCTTCATGTGCTGTGTTTTAGAGCTGCAGTAAGAGGATGAGTTTAACTGGAAGCTCTGTCTCCAAGTGCTGTGAGTTAGAGCTGCAGTAAGAGGATGAGTTTAACTAGAAGCTCTGTCTCCATATGCTGTGAGTTAGGGCTGCAGTAAGAGGAGGAGTTTAACTGGAAGCTCTGTCTCCATGTGCTGTGAGTTTGAGCTGCATTAAGAGGATGAGTTTAACTGGAAGCTCTGTCTCCATGTGCTGTGAGTTTGAGCTGCTGTACAGGAAGAGGATGAGTTTACCTAGAAGCTCTGTCTCCAGGTGCTGTGAGTTTGAGCTGCTGTACAAGAAGAGGATGAGTTTACCTAGAAGCTCTGTCTCCATGTGCTGTTAGTTAGAGCTGTTTCTTAGCTATTATTTTGAAATGACATCTTATGGAAATAAAGTAGATACCCTAAATGACAGAAAATGAATGGTAACATGAAATGTGTGGAGTTGTGAAAAAGTGCCAAGGTGTATGTAAACTTTTGGCCTCGACTGTATGAGGCATGCCCCACCAAGGGGTAACTTGGCTGATTGGCATACCTGCCATCCCAGTTTACCTTAATTCAGGTTGATGTTGCACACCTTTCCTGCACGATGCAATCCTCAGTGTTAATTTCCTTTTTAGCGTGACCGTGCTGTAAAAATAATGCATTGCACACGCATGACATCAGCGGACAAGGGATTGTACCATTTTAGGGAGGTCTACACGTACTATTAGGAATTAATTTCTGAGCCTGGCTACATATATGTTATTAGCTGATAAACTAGCAAATACGCAAGCATAGTTGTTATAGTTAGGCTACCTGGCTCAAACAATTCATATTGAGTTTGATGATAAAATGCTGTCTGTTCAACTGGCCTACCACAAGAAATACACCTCACTGAGCCAGCTATGTCAGTGGAGTCACTTGATCAGTGACCCACGGAGGCTGTTTCTAATTATTAATCTCTGTATTACGAAACATGCAGCGCTTAGTTGCATTGCATTCACGTTAGTCAGTAGCTATGCGTTATTAGCCTGCCTTGCTCAGTGAACAAATAACCATTGCCTCATAGAAGAGTAGATACGGATATTCTCCGCCTTTGAAGAACTGACAAAATATCAAGTTTGTCTCTGGTTAATTCATTGCCTCTTTTCTTTTCTAAAGGACACATCAACAGCGAAACACAATCTGCTCTTGTCACATGAATTAAATAAATACAGAAGTATGTCGGTCTGAGCAATTGGTTTGCAGTATTACTAGTTCTACTGCCAGTTAAAAATGTGCCAAATATTTACTGTGAATTTTTGCTTCAAACAGCTCTGGCATGTCAGGATTCTCCCATTTCAGTTGTTCTTAATTTAATCATGTCAGATAATTTATGCTGGATTTTATTACCATTACTGTAAATTACTGTAGCCTATATCAAACTTCCATGTAGCCTACTGTTGTAAGACAATATACTGGCCTGTGAATTAAATTACGTTCATTGTTTTATTGCATATCAAAGGGATGCATTTATCTTATCAACAACAGGCCATTCCATTTTGACCAAGATTAGGTTACTTACATGAAATAAATGAAAAGTTTGATTAATTTGTCCATAGCCTATTTATGCATTAAAAACAAACACAAAGCTAAAAAGAAAAAGCAAATAGTCTACTATACAGATCTGTTACATTTATACCGACTCTCCCCTATATCCTAAGTATAACTAACATGGATTACATTAGACTGTGCTCAAAACTATCTGACTAGGCTGATAGTCTGACCACAAAGTTTGTTGAATAACCGTACACGTACATTTCACTCAGATACACACAAAAATGTTACGGGTAAGAAACATATACCTAATTACAGCATGTCTCTAAAATGTATTTTCCTCCTTTCCGTTAAAATAAGAGCAGCGGAAATTTGTCGCAAGTCACTGTTCTAGTTTGCTAGTGAGTGCCACAGTTGAAGGGTTAATTGTCAGAAATGTTTTTTTTTTTTTTTTGGCCCACCACCACCCCCCTCTTTGGAGAACATTTTTATTAATAGTTATATATTTTACAATATATTCCACATGTCCAAAAAACTCAAAAATGAGTTTTGATATGTTTCGGAGATGGAAAAAGGCAGATCTGGTGATGTGTTTTACATGAGGTTCAAATGAGAGAGTGGAGTCAAGAATGACACCAAGGCTCTTCACATGAGTGGAAAGTGGGATGGGAAAACCGTCAATAGTAATGGAAAAGTTTGGAGTTTTGGATAGTGTGGATTTAGACCCTATAAGCATTACTTCAGATTTGTCACTGTTAAGTTTGAGGAAATTACGGGTCATCCAGATTCTAATGTCCTGCAAACAGTTGATAAGAGATGGGGGAGGAAGTGCAGAGGAGGGTTTGGAACTTATATAAAGCTGTGTGTCATCAGCGTAGCAGTGAAGACTAACACCATGACGACGCATGATCTGACCCAGTGGTTGCAGATAAATAATGAAGAGGAGAGGACCCAGCACTGAACCCTGTGGAACACCCTTAGTGACAGAAGCAAAGTCAGATCTGTGATTCTTTATGGATATGTATTGCTGCCTATGAGAGAGGTATGAGTTCAGCCAGGAAAGTGCAAGATGGGTGATACCAAGATTAGACAAGCGTTCAAGCAAAATTTTGTGACAGACTGTGTCAAAAGCAGCACTCAAATCCAGTAGCACTAAGATGTTTAAGAGGTTGTTGTCAGCTGCATGGAGAAGATCATTGATAACTTTCACCCAGGCAGTCTCTGTGCTATGTTTTGTGCGAAAACCAGATTGAAAAGGTTCAAGTAACTGATTGGTGGAAAGATGGTCCTGAAGCTGAATGGCAACTATTCGCTCCAGTGTTTTGGCTAAAAAGGGCAAATTTGAAATGGGTCTGAAATTGTGAAGGTTTTCAGGGTCAGCTCCTGTCTTTTTTACGAATAGGTGTGACTGCTGCCACCTTCAGGCTACTAGGGACAGTGCCAGAGGTGAGAGAGGAGTTGATAATAGCCAGCAACAGGGGAAGGAGGGCAGGGAGGCAAGATCTGACTAGTGAGGTGGGCATTGGGTCCAGCTGACATGTGGTTGACCTGCATTTTGAAATGACTTCAGTTAGAGTGGAATCATTGACTGGGAGGAACTGAGTGAGAGAACCTGTCTGAACTAGCTCCAAAGTGGGAGAGAGGACATCATGTTCAGTGCTAGTAAGGTGGAGCTGTTGGTGGATTACATCAACTTTAGTATGAAAGAAGCTAAGGAATTTATTGCAAAGATCAGTGGAAATGCAGAGTGGAAAATTGTCAGGGGGCTGCAACAATTTGTTAACAGTAACTTTTGAATTGCCATTACTTATGTGAATGACGTTGGCGTAGTAAGAAGATCTGGCAGCTGAGATGGCATTTTTGCAATTTGTTAGATGTTCAGAATAGGCCTCAGCATGAACAACTAGACCAGTTCTCTTTGTCAGACGTTCTAAGCGATGGCCATGGGACTTCATCTGTCCTAAATCAGGTGTGTACCAGGGTGCAGTGCGAGTGAAGGAAACAGTGCGATATTTAAGAGGGGCAAGTGATTGTAGATATGTGAAGAGGAGATCATTATAATGAGAGACTAGACATCAGTAGGGGTGGAGACGGGGTCGGGACATTCATTTAAAAGTTCCATCATTAAGTCAGGGTTGATGTTTTTTACATTTCTGAAGGCAATAATACATTTGGTGTTGTTCAGGGAGGTATGTACATTTCAAACAACATCATTTTGTGATCAGAAATGGGAAAATCACTGCCAGTGAGATTAGAGGGAGGTACACCACAGGAACATACCACATCTAGTATATGCCCCTTGTTATGCGTGGGGAAATTGACATGTTGTTTAATGTCAAAACAGTCTAGTAGGGATAAGAAGTCCGTAGAAAAATTACATGCAGCGGAATCAACATGAATGTTAAAATCACCCAGCACTAATACATTTGATGACATAGCACAGACGGTGGTCAGTAATTATGAGAACTCAGAGAGAAATACAGCTGAAGGTTTTGGCAGGCGATAAATTACAGCAATGTACAGAGGTTGAGGACCGGATTATTTTTACGACAAGACATTCAAACGATGAGGGAGTTGGTATGGCAACAGCATTCATTTTGATATTACCGCGGTGTAAAACAACTACTCCTCCTCCACGGCCAGAGGAGCGGGGTTTTTCAATGAATGAGTACCCTGCGGGAGTCGCCTCATTTAAATGAATACATTCTTCAGGTTTCTGCCATGTCTCAGTTAAACACATCATGTCAACTTTTTGATCGGTGATGTAATCATTTAGCAGCGGTGTTTTGTTGTTCAACGACCGTACGTTGAAAAGACCGAATTTAAAATAGCTATACTTAAAATCAATCTGTGCGGAAAGCAACGGGCGAAGTACACTGCAGTCCACCCCACGTTTGACAACATTGAGTCGCGCGGAGCGGGAGGTAGACCAGAGGGAGGGAATGTTCATTTTGCTGTAGGTAAAGTTCCGATGAGAGCCGCGGTGTAGATATTTCGGACGGGATACTATGTCCAAATCACTGCGTGCAAGCAAGTCAGGAGGAATTCTGGTCTTAGTCGGTTTTAAACGAAGAAGTTCCGTAACTGAGTATTGCAGTGCCCGGTTGGTAGTTATGGCAGCACTTAGGATGATCCAAAAAATGGATTAATCTACATTTTGGCTGCAGGGCGCGCTAAGAGATCACCGTAGAGCTCGGGAGCAGAACCCGTACCTCGTTCCCTGAAGAGCACTGAGACAGAACAACTCCAACCTATCACTACGCCCCAACCAGCAAGCAATGACAATAGGAAAGCGGAGAACTTTACTCACCGAGCTGAGTGCTGGCGGCCCACAAACTCAAGGAGATAGCTGTAGCTAGCACATCTAGCGAGGCCAAAAGGGTTGCAGGAGACTAGGCGAGTGTCAGCTACAAGTGTCAGTTGGGGACACGGACAGGTACATTCGGAGCAGGTGATAGTAGCTGCAGGAGTAGTCAACCCGCGATCGGAAACAGCCAGACAGCGATCACAGAACTGGATTCCAGAGGGCGGGAAGCAGGCAAGGGAAGCTGGCAGCAGTGGCCTCGCTCGTCAGCACGGTGAAGGCCGGTGATCGGCAGAGGTAGGGTGAACCTGCGGATGTGAGAGCGGGTTGGGTAGGATCCAAGTCAGAACTCACAGCGATGTAAGAAAAAAGTTAAAAAGTAAATAAAATAAATAAATAACAAAATAAAAATCAAACGGAAGTACAAAATAGATCGAGGATTAACGATAGTTTATTGAATACTCAGAAAATAAAAAATAAAAATGCGCTAAAGACAGACAGGTACAAGAGCCAGAGAGCAGCGGCAGCTAGCAGTGCCAGCGTTCACTCAACTGGAAATGAGTATAATTAAACCTGAAAATTATTCAACTTGTTACAGCATTGTAACGCTGAGCTACTGTACACTAACATTACACTCTATAGCACTCTCAAACTCTGGACATTACACCCACATAAAGACAGGCTTTGATTCCACATGTCTTAGCTTGAAAACGTTTAATTGTCGCTAGCTAATGGTAGGCATACTTACCGGTCCAGCACGTTCTGCGAAAAGCACTTTTGTTCAGAGAAAATGGGCAATGCAAATACTAACTGCACTGGTTATTGTAATAGGCCTACTGGAGTGCCTGTGGGCTCCAGAATTAAAACCCATTTCTTGTAGGTCTCTTCATTTTTGGCAAAAGAAAAGAATGTATTGCTTTCTCCACATCCAGAGAAGGGGCAATGCTTAGGCATTTTCAATTTAACTTGCCTATCGTGCACAAAAGTGGCAAGAGCATTATTTACACATTACATGTAGAAAGAATTTGACTTAAGGGTTTTGTTACATAACTAACACTCAATGAACCCTGCCCATTGAAAACCTGGCGTTTAGCCAAGGGGGAGAGCAAGCCAATTTCGGCACAGGCTTTTATTTGTTTTTTCTTTTTTGTTTTCTGCAATAATCGTTGGAAAGTATTTCTGGGCCATTCGTGAATGTAAGACAGTAATAACATGACACATCAGCAAAGAATTCACAGATTGTTGTGCCAATAACTAACAGCAGTGAAATGTTGCAATGGATTTTCCAAGACATCCCAAAACCTTTCCAAATTGCACATTTTAGATAACGTTTTGAACAGATTATCTACACTACAAAAGAAGTTTTCTTCTCTCAAAATCACATATTTTGAATTAAATAACTGAGGTGAACATGTTTTTGGGAGTTAATTTCTTACAGCAGTTAACATTATGCTGAATGGTGAAATACAAATGTTACAGTAGCTGGCAGGAATTAGCGGAAATTATAACAGAAAACTAATATGAGTTTGAGTTAAACTTGCTTTGCTGCTGCTGCCGTTACTCACGTTGCTAGAGATTTCATCCATTAGAAGCTTTGCGAAAGAGACGGTCTGTATCTGTCGCTGCTGCAGCGGCTGATCGCAATTGTCACGGCGCGGGTAGGGGGGGACCCAAACGCAGAGGGAAAAGAAAACACAAATCCAAAATGGGAGGGGAACAAAGACTTTACTATAGACAGGACAAGCAAGGAAAACAAGCAGGGAACAGACAAGGCCCAAAGGAAAACACAACTCAAAAAATCTCTAAATAACAACAGAGGTAAAAACAACAAGAGGCAATCGAAACGGGCAGGCAGAACACAGTCAGGGCAGAACAGGCAGTCAGGAACAACAAGTCAGGAATCAACAAGTCAGGAACTAAACAACAGGACAACTAAACAAAGTAGGAAAAATAAAACAAGTCAGAACAAAACAAGTCAAGAACAAAACAGTTGGAACAAACAAGTCAGGAACAAACAAGTCAGGAACAAAACAAGCAGCAAGGCGAACACAATCAAGAAACAAAACAAGTCAGGAACAAACTAGTCAGGAAACAAACACAAGCAGGCAGGTTACATGTAAGTCAGGGAACAAACACAACAGCAGGTACATGTAAGTCAGGAACAACACAAACAGGTAAAAGAACGCAGGCAGGTATAAATGGACTGAACATACATCGGAACAAACACAAGGCAGAACAAACGCAAGGAACCAGCACCCGAGTCAAGGGAACAGAGAACTTAAATAGACAAGGGTAACAAGACACAGGTGAACTCAAAAAACAATCAAACCAGAAGGAGGGGATAAGACAGGTGGGAACAATGATGGGATAACGAGACAATGAAACAATCATACAATTAACAGGGGGGGAGCAGGGCACAAAACAGAAGTGCTGCCATCTGGCGGCCCAACAGGGGAAACACAGACAGGAAAACAGGACCATGACAGTACCCCCCCCCCCAAGGGACGGCTCCTGACGTCCCAGGAGGCCGACCCGAGGAGGGAGTCAACAGAGGGTGGGGGCTAGAGACAGGACTCAGACAGGAACAGGGACTGGACACAGAACTGAGGCAGGAACAGGACTGAACTGGACAAGACTCAGGGCTGGACTGGACAGGACAGGAACAAGACAAGAACAAGACTCGGGGCTGGACTGGGCAGGACAGGAACAAAACAAGAACAAGACTCGGGGCTGGAGGAGAACTCGGGGCTGGAGGGGAACAGGACTGGACACAGGACTCAGGGCAGAAACAGGACTGGACAGGAACAGGACGGGACTCAGGACTGGAACGGGACGCAGGACTCGGGACTGGAACGGGACGCAGGACTCGGGACTGGACTCGGACGGGGGAACAGGACTCGGGACTGGACTCGGACGGGGGAACAGGACTCGGGACTGGACTCGGACGGGGGAACAGGACTCGGGACTGGACTCGGACGGGGGAACAGGACTCGGGACTGGACTCGGACGGGGGAACAGGACTCGGGACTGGACAGGAACTCGGGGCTGGAGAGGAACTCGGGGCTGGACAGTAACAGGACAGGAACTAGACTGGGGCAAGGTAGACACACCGGACTAGACATGACTAGACAGAACACCGGACTGGAACAAGACAAGACAGAACACTGGACTGGACGTTAGACAGGAACGGACAACACCACGACCCTACATGAAAAACACACACACACAGGACTGGGTACAAGACAAGACGAGACCTAAAAGGACAAACAAAGGGATAAGCAGGCAGGGAGGCATACTGTGACACCGACAGACACACAAAGGGACAGACAGACAGGGAAGGAGAGGGGGGAACCCAAAAACTGGCACAAGGACTGACAAATAGGCAGACAAGACAAGAAACATGCGGATTGACACGCAGACAGACAGGCAGACAGGCGGGAAAACACATTGGCCGTCGAGCTGACGGCCTGGGGAGCAGACAGACAGGCCAACATACTGGCTGACAAACAGGTGGGCAGACAGGCAGACAAACAGGCGGGCAGACAAATAGACACGGGGGCCGAGGAACACACAGACACACGGTTGGGAACACTGGGTGGCGTGGGAACATTAGGTGGAGTGCGAACTCTGGGGGGAGGACGGACACTGCGGGGAGGGCGAACACTAGGGGGAAAATGGACACTGGGGGGCGTGAGAACACTAGGGGAAGCACGAGTGCCAGGGGAAGCACGAACGCCAGGGGGCAAGGTGTGAACACTAGGGGGAGCGAGAACACTAGGGGAAGAACGGACACTGGGGGGCGTGAGAACACTAGGGGAAGAACGGACACCAGGGGGAGCACGAACGCCAGGGGGAGCACGAACGCCAGGGGGAGCACGAACGCCAGGGGGCAAGGTGTGGACACTAGGGAGAGCAAGAACACTAGGGGAAGAACGGACACTGGGGGGCGCGAGAACACTAGGGGGAGCACGAACGCTAGGGGGAGAACGAACGCCAGGGGGAGCACGAACGCTAGGGGGCAAGGCAGGTGGCTTAGCCTGCGGGGCGGCCAGAGCAGTGTGCGGCGGACCCTGCGGGACAACAGATGGGACCGTTTTCCTCTCCGGGGCTCTGGACGGCTCTGGAGGCCTCTCCGGAGCTCTGGACGGCTCTGGACGGCTCTGGAGGCCCCCCTGGGACTCGAGGCGGTTGCGGAGGCCCCCCTGGGGCTTGAGGCGGCTCCGAAGGCCCCCCCGGGGCTCGAGGCACAAGTAAAGCCCGAAACTTTGGTGTAGCAGGCGGCCTCCGCGGAAGGGTCAGAGCAGGCGGGGCCTCCGGGGCTGGAGGCGGCTCTGGGGGCCTCTCCGGGGCTCGAGGCGGCTCTGGGAGCCTCTCCGGGGCTCGAGGCGGCTCTGGGAGCCTCTCCGGGGCTGGAGGCGGATCTGGGAGCCTCTCCGGGGCTCGAGGCGGATCTGGGAGCCTCTCCGGGGCTCGAGGCGGATCTGGGAGCCTCTCCGGGGCTCGAGGCGGATCTGGGAGCCTCTCCGGGGCTCCAGGTGGCTCTGGGGGCCCCTCCGGGACTTGAGGCAGAGCAGGCCGTGAAGGCCGCTCCGGGACTTGAGGCAGAGCAGGCCGTGAAGGCCGCTCCGGGACTCGGGACAGAGCAGGCCGTGAAGGCCCCTCCGGGACTCGGGACAGAGCAGGCCGTGAAGGCCCCTCCGGGACTCGGGACAGAGCAGGCCGTGAAGGCCCCTCCGGGACTCGGGACAGAGCAGGCCGTGAAGGCCCCTCCGGGACTTGGGGCAGAGCAGGCCGTGAAGGCCCTTTCTGGACTTGGGGTGGAGCAGGCCGAGGGCCCTGCCATCTGGGCTGGGCAGGGGACAGGAACACAGACCACAGCTGTAGGGAACCCGGCTGGGCAGCCGGACGGGACCGGCGGGACCCCCGCGGGCCGGACCCTGGAAAGATCGCCAGTCGAGACCCTTCAAATGACGCAGGGCCGGGAACCGCTGGCTGGGCAGCTGGAGGTCTGGCCGACCGGGAGGCAGCCAGACCACGGCGCCTCCGTGACCGCCCGCCCCGGGCGCTGGGAAGCTCAAGGGCGAGGGACTCCCAGTCGCTGGGTGGCGAGTCCTCCGGGTCACTCCATGATGGCATGATAAAAAAAAAATAAAAAAAAACCTCTGCTGGGTCCCGCACTGGCTGGTTCCTTCTGTCACGGCGCGGGTAGGGGGGGACCCAAACACAGAGGGAAAAGAAAACACAAATCCAAAATGGGAGGGGAACAAAGACTTTACTATAGACAGGAAAACAAGCAGGGAACAGACAAGGCCACAAAGGGAAAAAACACGAACTCAAAAAATCTCTAAATAAAACAGAAAACAAGAGGAACTCAAACACGGGCAGGGCAGAACACAGTCAGGGCAGAACGCAGGCAGGCAGAACACAAGGGCAAATCAACAAGTCAGGAACTAAACAAGTCAGGAACTAAACAAGTCAGGAACTAAACAAGTCAGGAACTAAACAAGTCAGGAACAAAACAAGTCAGGAACAAAACAAGTCAAGAACAAAACAAGTTAGGAACAAAACAAGTCAGGAACAAAACAAGTCAGGAACAAAACAAGTCAGGAACAAAACAAGTCAAGAACAAAACAAGTCAGGAACAAAACTAGTCAGGAAACAAACACAAGCAGGCAGGTACATGTAAGTCAGGGAACAAACACAAGCAGGCAGGTACATGTAAGTCAGGGAACAAACACAAACAGGTAAAAGAACGCAGGCAGGTATAAATGGACTGAACATACATCGGTAACAAACACCCAACAGGGGAAACACAGACAGGAAAACAGGACCATGACAGCAATGTCAGCTGCAAGTGTGTTGTTTACATTTCGAACATTCCACTAGTGTTAATTAATGGGAAATTTTCTTGGTATACATAAATGAAATATAAATAAAAATGGTAAATATCTCAAAAATATTTGCACTACTGACAAGAAAAGCACAAGCAACTAGGTGAAGCTACGAGATAAAAAAAGGTAGGTCTTCCTGAAAAACTGTTGGAGGAGTAGCGAACAGGATGTTGACTTGATGTGGAATAAGAAGAAATAATAATGAGAACACTAAATTCACTTCAGTAAACTTACATGCCCACCAGTAGGGCTCTCCCATGGTCTAGAGCACACTCTCCAAACCAATCGGAACTTTCTAAATATGGAAATAATGCCTCTAATTGAGATTTGCTTTTTCAAACTCTTCAATTACTGTTATCACAGTGCAGAAACCTTTTCTTCGATCCACCATAATTATGAATTCATTTCATAGTACAATGCTAAGCTGTTTTGAGAGCGAGCTTGCTTCAGTCTGCATGCACTCTCTGCTTGTCAGCACAATCTGTATTACGCACAGGGAGCGGAGGCAGATACGCACTTAGGTTACTAGCAAATGGCTGGACCCCCAGACAGTAATGAGGGCTCATTTGACAGGTGACAGTCTTGTTTAATTCATTCTGAAACTTGACTTAAAAGTAAACCTATCGCTGTTCAGATAACCAAATGCCTACTGAACAAAATACTATACGTAAAGACAGCATCGGGTGGTCAGATATGCCAGCCCGGTTTCAGGTGGATGCTTGACAGATTGAGTTGAAAATGGCACCTGAACTGGCTAACAGTCTTAACTTGAATATGAGCAAGGGCATTTGGGATTACAGAAACTCTTACATTGACAAAAGAGCCATAAAAATGGAAGTATTGGATATACCATAAGTGACTGCAGTGTAAGTGCATTGCATATGGATTTTAAAACTTTTTTTCTGAATAATTGTTTTGGTGATCTGAGGTGCTGTTCTGACAGCTTAAATGGAATACATTTTTTCATGCAAAAATAAGAAAGGCAAAGTAATTATGGAATGCATAAAAAGCATGTTTCATGATGTGGGTTAGTGTGCAATGAGTGATTGGGGGATGGGTAGGCTCCTTTCATTTTACTGACATTTATTGCCATTAGCGCTGATAAGGGAACGAGTGGTGTTGTTGGCCAAAAAGGAGGCTGTTGCAGCCGTTGAGCTTGAGTTTGTGACGTGTTTGTAGCCCCTTTTTTAATAAATTGCAAATCTTTACTTTATCCCCATTCTGTGGGCGCTGCTGCCCATGCCACTAGGGGGCAGGAGGGAAATATACCTTTAAGAGTCACTGTCACCTTTCAGGTGTAGGTGGGGTTTATTATGTCATCACCAGATGTGCAGTGACATAGAGCTGTGGTAAGAAGATGAATTTAACTGGAAGCTCTGTCTCTGTGTTTTGTTCACAGGGTCCAGATAGGAAGAGCAGGGTCACCTGCACCCAGCTGTGTGTCTCTGAAGAGTGATCGTTCAACGGACACTCCACTGAACTTCAGAGGGAAGTTCACAGGTGACCAAAGGTAATTCGATGGGGCTTACATTGACACTACTATTTAACCCCTTAACCCCAAGCATTTAAAAAGGCAATTTCCACCTGGTTTGCAGTGCTCTTAAAGGTCCAGGAAACTAGATTGTTGTTATATTCCCCAGAAGTGACGACAGATTTTCTTCTTAATGCTTCTTTCACGTTTTTAACCGAATTAGAGCCATTGAATTGTAATAGACACGGTTAGATTATTGCTACCTGTTTAACAGACATGGGCAGGTTGGGTGTGTATCCTGCGCTCATTAACATTCATACTTGTAAGACACATCATACAGTATGTAAACCGTTTCTCATCGCTGGCTAGGTCAGAGCTGGTTAGAGCAGATTGTCCCATGCAGTACCCAACAAAATGAAAGACAGCAACATAAACTAGGGGTTCCCATCGTATGATTAAACCTGAAGATTATTCAACTTGTAACAGCATTGTAACACTGAGATACTGTACACTAACATTACACTATATAGCAGTCTCAAATTCTGGACATTACACCCAAATAAAGAAAGGCTTTGATTCCACATGTCTTAGCTTGAAAATGTTTTAATTGTCGCTAGCTAATGGTAGGCATCCTTACCGATCCAGCACGTTCTGCGAAAAGTTATTTTTTTTCAGAGAAAATGGGCAATGCAAATACTAACTGCTCTGGTTTTTGTAATACTGGAGTGCCTGTGAGCTCCAGAATTAAAACCCATTTCTTGTAGGTCTCTTCATTTTTGGCAAAAGAAAAGAATGTATTGCTTTCCCCACATCCAGAGAAGGGGCAATGCTTAGGCATTTTCAATTTAGCTTGCCTAGCATGCACAAAAGTGGCAAGAGCATTATTTACACATTACATGTAGAAAGAATTTCACTGGACTTAAGGGTTTTGTTACATAACTAGCACCCAATGAACCCTGCCCATTGCAAACCTGGCGTTTAGCCAAGGGGACTTTTAAAAGCATTGTAACACTGGCTACTTTTACCAACAATTTCCTCTATGGGAGTT
>NW_026986426.1:0-29177 GCF_018555375.3 Anguilla rostrata
AAATATAGACAATTTGTTCTTATAATTATAATTAATAAGGACACTGAAAAGATCAGTCTCTTGGCTATGAAATCATGTTTGATAGTGTTGTCTTAACACATCATAATTTCACATGGTAATTTGTGAGAGCTTTGTATGCCCTGGGTAATGCAGACTTCTATCAATCAGAGAATATCCTTTACAACATTTTAGGAATACAGAGATTATGTAGAGGAAGGGCAGTGTGGCATAATCGTAAAGAACCTTGGCTTGTGAGTCCAAAGTTGTAAGTTAGATTCCCAGGTATGGAGGAAATGTTGTACCCTTGATCAAGGTACTTAGCCTAATTTGCTTCAGTAAATATCCAGATGCATAAATGGTTTGCATCTAAAGAATGTAAACTGTGTAAGTCACTCTGGACAAGAGCACCTGTTGAATTCTTAAATAAATGTAACAAGCTGGGTGTTGTTTCAGAAGAACAAATAATTTCTATATGATTGGCATCCTTAGCATATAGTGATTTTTGTTTTCTTGTTGGAAAGGTATAGCATGCATAAACAGAAGTACATAAGCAGCTGACTGGTTGAGTTGAGTTACATACTGTGAAAAGTGTTGTTATGGCAGATGCCAAACATATGTTCACTTAACAGACTGGTGTTGTTTGGTGTTTTTTTTGCTGATCGACTCCTTTGATTTTCTCTCTTATAATTTTCCTGAGTTTTGGCAACTGGAGACTTTCTCTGTTAATATTACTCTGTAGATGAAATGGCTCCATGGCAGAGAGATCACTGGTTCAGCTTGAGTAAATGCACATCTTCTCTCCTTTCTAAAGCAGCTTTAAAGCAGAAGTGAATCTCAGAGGTTTTTGTCATGGTGTGAATCACTGTGATACGTGCTCCTCAGCAGAGCTGTCCCATGTGTGACAGTAATACACTGCTGAGTCTCCTGCCTCCACATTTTTAATTATCAATCGATAATCTGATTTACTCTGATGATTGGATGTGAAGCGGGGGGAGGAGAAACCAGCTCCATATGTGGGAGCGCTGTTTGGATGGTAGAAAAACAGCACAAACTGAGGAACTCCACCTGGAACCTGCTTGTACCAGCGAGCAGCACTATCAGTCACAGTCCCGAGGTTACAGTCCATAGTGGCCGTATCTCCTTTACTCACTGACAGAACAGGAGGCTTCTGTGTCACCACTATCACTCCACTCACACCTGGAAAATAAAAAGCTCATGTAAAAAACATTAAGGTTACATTTGAATTTTTAAATAATTATAAATATAAGTTTCTTACATGAAAGCACAGTGATGAGAGTGCAGAGTGTCCCCAGCATGTTGTCAGTGTGTTGAGTGAACTGCCCTTACTGTCCAGCTGAGAGATGAGCAGGTTGGAGTGTGAGGAGAGGAGAGGCTGCAGGTCCCAGCTATAAGGAGTCGATCAGGGAGATGAAGAGGGAGGAGCTTCTGCACTCAGCCAATCAAAGGTTCTGGGGAACGAAAGAAGGCTCCCTGTAATTGTGTACCTTATACCACAAAGTGGCGGTCAACTGTACAGTCAGTTATTAATGCATTGTAATTGTTCAACACCATCATGAAATAATGGGTATCACACGAGAAAAAAAGAGGACAAAGTCCTGTCTGAAAAATTATTGAATCTTTTAAATGCTACCTACTGAGCGTGGTAGTGTGGCATAATGATTAAGGAACTTCATTTTCAACTCCAAGACTGTGCTTCAATTACACAGTGGGAACCTGAATTGCTTCAGTAAATATTCAGCTGTACAAATTGATTCATTTAAAAAATAATGTGAGCTGAGTAATTCGCTCTGGATAACCATGTCTGCTAAATGTATAAAATGTTACGTAATGCCATTAAACAGAAGTCCAATGTTCAGCAAGGGAGGAGGTGGGGCCTGTTCTGGAGGAGAGGCATTACCACACACAGGGGATGACTCAACTATGCAACTGATCTATGAAAGAAAATTTCATACTGTTTACTAAGAGCATCAGCTCACATTATTAGTGATTCACTCTGTAAATGAAGTGGTGAATGGTGGTGGGTGCTGCTCTGCTTTCTTTGATTAATTTGGAGTCTCCTAAGTAAAGCTTTGCAGATGTCTGAAGAACAGAATATTACAGAGCACCAGAGAGTGAGTCATTGCCTCCATGTGTGAATGCTGATGGATGCTGCGTGACTCCTAGGGGTGGGGGTGTCAGGGGGAGGGGAAAGAATCCTAAAGGATTCTTGCTCTGCTCCTCTAACTACAATCTCTGTCTGAAGATGAAGGAGCAGCATGTCATGGTGACACAAAGAGGTGCAGACGTGAAGGTGCACCCACACAGTTCAGAGTCACAGAACGCTCTATCAGGATTTTGTGATATCCTACACATTAGCAGCAAATGAAGACCCAGAGAACAACTTATGGGATTTCTTTAGCCAGGTAGCGACTTACACAGACCAGCATGTGCTCTGGCCCTCCATGAAGGGTTTCTAACACCTGTGGTCAAGGCCTCATGCTGTTACTGACACGGTTGAGAAGCCCTGGCTCAGCTTGAGAAAATTCACATCCTGCTCTGAGTTTGAAGTTCGCTCCTTTCTCAAGTAGCTTTAAAGCAGAAGTGAAGCTCAGAGGTTTTTGTCATGGTGTGAATCACTGTGATACGTACTCTTTAGCAGATGTATCCCATGTGACACAGTAATACACCGCTGAGTCTCCTACCTCTACAGTTTTAATTATCAATCGATAATCAGATTTACTCTGATGATTTGATGTGAATTGGGGAGAGGAGAAACCAGCCCCATAATTGGGAGCATTGTAAGAGTGGTAGAAATAAAGCACATACTGAGGAACTCCACCTGGAACCTGCTTGTACCACCAAGCACCTCTATCAGTCACAGTCCCGAGGTTACAGTCCATAGTGGCCGTATCTCCTTTACTCACTGACAGAACAGGAGGCTTCTGTGTCACCACTGTCACTCCACTCACACCTGGAACAGGACATTCTTTCATGAGATAATAAAAAGCACATTTTAAAATGCAATATTAATGTAATTAAACAATATCAAAAGTTTAAATTATTTTTTATTTTAGTTAGTTGCTTGCATCATTTGATATTTCTTACATGAGAGCACAGTGATGAGAGTGCAGAGTGTCCCCAGCATGTTGTCAGTGTGTGGTGTGAACAGTCCTTACTGACCAGCAGACAGATGAGCAGGTTGGAGTGTGAGGAGAGGAGAGACTACAGCATTGCTTATAAAGGAAAATGTGAAGGGACGAGCCTCTGAACTCAGCCAATCACAATTTCCCTAAAGCTAGGGTTCAGCCAGTCAGCTGCTCGCTGCAGATTTCATACAATTAGTCATATTGGAGATATGCACATCTTGCACATCAGTGAAATGTTATTCAATTCCTATTCAATCAATAGGAGTGTGTGAACGTTCTGTAGTCAGAACCTTAAGTCGGAAGAAATGTTGACATTGTTTTATTAATATAATTAATGAAGCCATTAATAATATCAGCACCTCAGTAATTAAATTACATGTTCATATTATGTCTTAAACCATCACTGTTGTTAAAAGCCATTAGTGTGAGCATTGTGTACCCTGAGTAATGCATATTTTTTATCAATGATCTTTAAACATCGTAAGGAGACAGAGATTGCATGACGTGGGGGCAGCGTCACATAATGATTAGAAACTTTGACACGTGACTCCAGAGTTATAGGTTGGATTCCCGGAGTGGGAATAACTGTTGTTTCCTTGAACAAGGCACTTAGCCTAAATTGCTCCAGTAAATATTCCGCCTTACAAATGAATTGTATGCAAAGGATGCAAGCAGTTTAAGTTGCTCTGGACAAGAGCACCTGCTGAATGCCTTAAATATAAATGTAATGGGGTAGGTTTTGCTTCAGAAGAATGAATAATTTCCATGTGCTCAGCATGTAGGCATTTATGTTCTTTTTTGGGGAAGATATAGCATGTACAAAGTGAAGTGTCTAAACAGTCGACTGGCTGGATTGAGTTAGACACGGTGAATGCTTCTATTATTACAGATGCCAAATATACAAACACTTCACTGACTGTTGTTTTTTGGTGACTTCTTGCTGATTGATATTTTTGATTTGGCTGCTTGTAGTTGTCCAGCTTTGGCAACTGGAGACTTTTATTTGCTAACATTGCTTAAATGGCTCTATGGCTGAGAGAGCCTGGTTCAGCTTGAGTGAATGCACATCTTCTCTCCTTTCTGAAGCAGCTTTAAAGCAGAAGTGAGGCTCAGAGGTTTTTGTCACGGTGTGAATCACTGTGATACCCACTCTCCAGCAGAGCTGTCCCACGTGGCACAGTAATACACTGCTGAGTCTCCTGCCTCAGTATTGTCAATTATCATTCGATAATCAGATTTACTCTGATGATTCAATGTGAAGCGGGGAGAGGAGAAACCAGCACCATATGTGGGAGCGTTGTGAGTGTGGTGGAAATACAGCACAAACTGAGGAGCTCCACCTGGAACCTGCTTGGTCCAGACAGCCCTATCACCCCCAGTCCCAACATTACAGTCTATAGTGGCCGTATCTCCTTTACTCACTGACAGAAAAGGAGGCTTCTGTGTCACCACTGTTACTCCGCTCACACCTGGAAAGTAAAAAATGATTTATGTTGTTATGTGATCAACATATGCACAAAATTTTAAATTAAATGGGTGAGTAGCAGATTCTTACATGAGAGCACAGTGATGAGAGTGCAGAGGGTCCCCAGCATGTTGTCAGTGTGTGGTGTGAACGGCCCTTACTGTCCAGCTGAGAGATGAGCAGGTTGGAGTGTGAGGAGAGGAGAGGCTGCAGGATCCAGCTATAAGGAACCAGACAGGGAGATGGAGAGGGAGGAGCCTCAGCACTCAGCCAATCAATGATTATGTGGAGAAAAGAAATAATTATTTCTGCAATAATGTTTCTCATCTGGCAAAGTGGTTGTCAGTTGTATGATAATTTATCAATGAAAATAAGAAGGAATACATTTTACCAGTTATTTCATGTTGCTTTGAAACAGGTTCACTTTTTTAAAGTTTTCCCTTTCTATTTTGTCAGTCTGAATTATTTCTTTAACACTTTCATCGTGCAAAAATCTCATCAAGAGAGAAGATGACAGTTCCCTTTGTGAAGAAATATTCAATGTTTTAAATGCTACTCACTGATGGTGGTAGTGTGGTATAATGATTAAGGAAACTTTTAACTTCAAGACTGGGGTCAGCTACCAGGTGGGAACCTGAGTTCTCCAGTTAATGTCCAGCTGTGTTCATGGATTCACTTGATCAAAAAATGTAAGCTCTGCTAGTCACTCTGTTTAATAGTTCCTGCTAAATGTTTAAAATGTAATATAGTGTAATTTAACAAAAGTACAGTTAAAGAAAGGATAAGTTACTCGTGTACCTGCGGAGGCCTGACCTCAGGGACAAAAAACTTATTTTGTGTTGGCCTTTGTTTTACCTGTGCGGCTGAAATGGCTTCCAAGACTATTCAGATTTGGTTGATCAAATTATCTATCTGAGCTTTTCAAAATGTGCAGTAAGGGAGGAGGTGGGACCTGTTTTAGAGGAGGGGAAGCTCCTCCTACAGGTGATGACTCTACTGTGGAAATTATTTGCGAAAGAAGGTGTCAAACTCTCTTCTTGGAGTACCAGCTCATATCATTAGTCGTTCACTCTTTAAAGGAAAAATGAATGGCAGCGAGTGCTGCTCTGTTTTGGCTGTTTAATGTGGAATCTCCTAAGTGAGACTTTACAGATGTCTGTAGTATTAACATTGCAAAGTGCCACAGAGTCAGTCACTTCCTCCATGTGTGAATGCTGATGGATGCTATGTGACTCCTGGTTTGGGAGCAGCATTTGCTTTGAGAGGCACTGGAGATGCTGATTCAGTGTGTGGTGGCGATGCTAACAGATGCAGACCGTGGGTACATCCACACAGTTCAGAGGTACAGAGTTTCATGGTCTATGCTGTTACGGACATGGTTGAGAAGTACGGGCTCAGCTTGAGTGAATTCACATCCAGCTCTAAGTGTGAAGTTCTGTCCTTTCTGAAGCAGCTTTAAAGCAGAAGTGAAGCTCAGAGGTTTTTGTCATGGTGTGAATCACTGTGATACATGCTCTTTAGCAGAGCTGTCCCATGTGCTACAATAATACACTGCTGAGTCTCCTGCCTCCACACTGCTAATTATTAACTGACAGTCGTAATTAGTCTGACATTTAGAAGTGAAGTGGCTGGAGGAGAATCCAGCTCCATATGTGGGAGAGCTCTCAGTGCGGTGGAAACGCAGCACAAACTGAGGAGCTCCACCAGGAACCTGCTTGTACCAGCGAGCAGCATCCACAGTCCCGAGGTTACAGTCCATAGTGGCCGTATCTCCTTTACTCACTGTCAGAACAGGAGGCTTCTGTGTCACCACTGTCACTCCACTCACACCTGGAACAGGAAATTCTTTCATGAGATAATAAAAAGCCCATTTTAAATTCCAATATTAATGTAATTAAACAATATCAAAAGTTTAAATAATTTTTATTTTAGTTAGTTGCTCGCATCATTTGGTATTTCTTACATGAGAGCACAATGATGAGAGTGCAGAGTGTCCCAAGCATGTTGTTGGTGTGTGGAATAAATAGCCCTTACTGTCCAGCTGAGAGATGAGCAGGTTGGAGTGTGAGGAGCGTGAGGAGAGACTCTATTATTGGCTTTAAGGGGAATGTAAAGGGAGGAGCCTATGCACTCAGCCAATCATTGGTTTCCAAATGAAGAGTTCAGTTCACTGTTCAGTTTAGTCAGCTGCTTTCAGCAGATTCAATAAAACAAATAAAAACATTGATGTTCCCTTGGTTATTAAATCATGTGTGTTATTTCTGTTATATATTGAAACATCATTAACGGACAAGGTAATAACTGAAAGCTTTGTGTACCCTAGGTAATGCAGAATTTTATCAGTGAGTGTTCTGTACATCATTGTATGGAGACAGATTATGTGCAGGAGGGGCAGTGTATAATTACAGTAATGAAACTGGGTGTGCAACTCCAAAGGCATAGGCTGGATTCCCAGGTGGGGAATATCTGTTGAACCCTTGTTCATGGTACTTAGTCTAATTTGCTTCTGTAAATATCCTGCTGTGTAAATTGATTGCAGGTTAAGATTGTAAACTGTGTAAGTCACTGTAGACAAGAGCACCTGTTGAATGCCTTAAATGCAAATCGCTGGGTCGTTTTTCGGTAGAACTAGAAATCTATTAGAAATTTATGATTGGCATCTTTAGCAGATGGGGATTTTTGTTTTCTATTTCGGAAGGTATAGCATTTACAAAACAGAAGGTCATAATCAGTAGATTGTTTAGATTAACTTAAATACAGTGAAAAGCTGTTGTTTGTGTAGATGCCAGATATATCATCACTTTACTGAGGGTTTCCTGATCAACTCATTCTATTTCGCTGTGAGCGATTTTTTTGGTCTACGGAGCCTGACATGTAACAGAAATTTAAATTAATTTGCACAAGATATAACTCATGCTGACAAATCATTGTAAATTGTGCTCACGATTTAATGTTAATGGTGCTGATGAAGTAGAAATGATGCATATGATTTAACGCCACACGTGGGTTTCCAGGTGTAAAATAGGTGTGGCCCAGTTTGAAATGCTCCTGTGTGTATGGCTGTGCAGAGACCTTTTGAGGGGCAGGTGCTCAAAGGGCACACCAACCCAGAAAACTTAAACAGGATCGTGCGGGATATACTTTACAGAAATGAATGAATGAAGTCTAATGACAGCGTTGCAACAATAATAGAAATATACAATTTTCATCTAATCAAAGGGGCATTTGGGGCAAAAGGAGGAGGTCACGAATGTCATACCCACTGGCAGCCTGAGTATGAATTCAAACTTTTTACATTTTTGTGAGTTAAAGTCCTGATGTCACTTTCAGATTTCACTGTCAGAACAGGACTTTTCTGTGTCCCCTGTAGAGTATCCCATGCCCCACATGTTACATATGTATTCTATTACCACACAGGAGTTCCAAATGAGCTAAGATGTGAAAACTCTGACAAAAAACTCCATTAAAACTGTGATATTAGATTTCTATCATGAAAGAAAAAAATCACGAAATGATAATTTCTACAAAGAACACAGTGAGCATGCTGGATGATTTTGGCAGAATTTTTTCATATACAGACTACTGTTACTGACATGGCTGAGAGTCGCTAGTTCAGCATGAGTGAATTCACATCCTGCTCAGAGCTGGAACTCCTTTCAGAAGCAGCATTAAAGCAGAAGTGAAGCTCAGAGGTTTTTGTCATGGTGTGAATCACTGTGATACGTACTCACTCGCAGAGCTGTCCCATGTTTGACAGTAATACACTGCTGAGTCTCCTGCCTCCACAGTTTTAATTATTAGCTGACAGTCAGAATTAGTCTGACATTTAGAAGTGAAGTGGCTGGAGGAGAATCCAGCTCCCAAGGTGGGAGAGCTGAGAGCATGGTGGAAATACAGCACAAACTGAGGAGCTCCACCTGGAACCTGCTTGTACCAGCGTGCAGCCCAATTAGTCACAGTCCCGAGGTTACAGTCCATAGTGGCCGTATCTCCTTTACTCACTGACAGAACAGGAGGCTTCTGTGTCACCACTGTCACTCCACTCACACCTGGGAAATAAAAATCTCACGTAAGAAACATTAAAGTTACATTTTAATTTTTAAATAATTATAAATATAAGTTTCTTACATGAGAGCACAGTGATGAGAGTGCAGAGTGTCCCCAGCATGTTGTCAGTGTGTGGAGTGAACGGCCCTTACTGTCCAGCTGAGAGATGAGCAGTTTGGTGTGTGAGGAGAGGAGAGGCTGCAGGTCCCAGCTATAAGGAGTCGATCAGGGAGATGGAGAGGGAGGAGCTTCTGCACTCAGCCAATCAAAGGTTCTGGGGAACGAAAGAAGGCTCCCTGTAATTGTGTACCTTATACCACAAAGTGGCTGTCAACTATACAGTCGGATATTAATGCATTTTAATTGTTCAACACCATTATGATATAATGGATATCACATGAGAAACAAAGAGGACAAAGACCTGTGTGAAAAATTATTGAATCTTTTAAATGCTACCTACTGATCGTGGTAGTGTGGCAATATGATTAAGGAACCTCATTTTCAACTCCAAGACTCTGCTTCAAATACACAGTGGGAACCTGAATTGCTTCAGTATATATTCGGCTGTATAAATTGATTCATTTAAAAAATAATGTGAGCTGAGTAATTCGCTCTGGATAAACATGCGTACAAAATGTATGACATGTTACGTAATGCCATTAAACAGAAGTCTAATGTGCAGTATGGGAGGAGGTGGGGCCTGTTCTGGAGGAGAGGCATCACCACTCACAGGGGATGACTCAACTATGCAACTGATCTGTGAAAGAAAATTTCATACTGTTTACTTAGAGCATCAGCTCACATTATTAGTGGTTCACTCTGTAAATGAAGTGGTGAATGGCGGTGGGTGCTGCTCTGCTTTCTTTGTTTAATTTGGAGTCTCCTAAGTAAAGCTTTGCAGATGTCTGTAGAACAGACATCCCAGAGCACCAGACAGTGAGTCCCTGCCCACATGTGTGAATGCTGATGGACGCTGTGTATCTCCTGGTTTGGGTGTGTCAGGGGGAGGGGACAGAACCGTAAAGGATTCTTGCTCTGCTCCTCTAACTACAATCTCTGTCTGAAGATGGAGGAGCAGCATGTCATGGTGATACAAAGAGGTGCAGACGTAAAGGTGCAGCCACACAGTTCAGATTCACAGAACGCTGTATCAGGATTTAGTGATATCCTACACATTAGAAGCAAATGAAGGCCCAGAGTAAACAATTTATGGGATTTCTTTAGCCAGGTAGCGACTTAAAAAAACCAGCATGTGCTGTGGCCCTCCAGGACGGATTTCTAACACCTGTGGACTAGGCCTCATGCTGTTACTGACATGGTTGAGAAGTCCTGGCTCAGCTTGAATAAATTCACATCATGCTCCAAGTTTGAAGTCCTCTCCTTTCTGAAGCAGCTTTAAAGCAGAAGTGAAGCTCAGAGGTTTTTGTCATGGTGTGAATCACTGTGATACGTTCTCTTTAGCAGAGTCATCCCATGTGTTACAGTAATACACTGCTGAGTCTCCTGCTTCAACATTTTTAATTATAAATTGGGAGTCTGTTTTACTCTGACGGGTTGATGTGAAGCGATTGGATGAGAAACCGGTTCCATATCTATCTGGAGAGTCTTCACCTTTATAGAGTCGCAGCACAAACTGAGGAACTCCACCTGGAACCTGCTTGTACCAGAGAGCATGACCACCCCCAGTCCCAACAATACAGTCCATAGTGGCCGTATCTCCTTTACTCACTGACAGAACAGGAGGCTTCTGTGTCACCACTGTCGCTCCACTCACACCTGGGGAAAAATATGCTTTTGTGAGAAAATAAAAATGACATTTCAGTTCAAAATACAAATATTATTAAGTACTGTTGAAAGTTACATCAATTTTATATTTTATTTAGGTTTTTTCTTTATGAGATTTCCCTTACATGAGAGCACAGCGATAAGAGTGCAGAGTGTCCCCAGCATGTTGTCAGTGTGCGGTGTGAACTGCCCTTACTGTCCAGCTGAGAGATGAGCAGGTTGGAGTGCGAGGAGAGGGTGCTGGACCCAGCTATAAGGGGCCAGTCAGGCAGATGAAGTAGGAGGAGATTCTACACTCAGCCAATCACAGCAGCCCAGGATTCCTTCCAACTTCATTCCATTAGTGATGATGTGATAACAGCATTTATTTCACAGCCTAGCGAATTAATTCTTCTCTAATCAGCTGGTGGCTCCTCAGAAGTGTAGAAGCTGTGTGTGCACTGTCCATTCTCTCTGCTCACTGTCTCTCCTGTTTTAAAGAGGAACTCAGGGACTGATGATAATGAGACTCTCCCACTCATAACGGAGGCATTGATTCAGCAACAGCAGGCAGGAGTGACCCCAGTAATCCCATTCACACACAAGGAGAAAAGCACCAACACACCGGCAGACACAGGCACAATCAGATGATATATAAAGTAAGTAAGAGAGAGAAATCCACTGTCCGTCCAGTAACTGTGAATCCCCTATATGTGATGGGCTCAGCTGTCTGTATCTGTGCTCCCTGTTCCAGTGACTCCATTCTCTCAGCTCCTACACAGAACTGGAGCCACACAGGAGAAACTGTGATGGAGCGCCACAGTGCCACACCTGCTACTCCACCCCAATCCCACTCACACACAGCCTCACAATGTTACTGTCACACAGTCACAGTTTCATAAGTAATGTAAATAAAATGACCGAGACCCCTCCCCACACGTGCAAATTTATTACCAGACATGGTTGCATCTCTGCTGATGTCTAGTTATCTGAAACATTGCTGCAGCATTACATAAAAATTGCCAGAACATATCCATTCTGCCACCACCTCTTCATACCTGCAGCTGCATCAGCAGAAAGCACAGAATGCATTATTTTGCTTTGCCTGCGGCAGTGCCATATTAATGTTGTTGGGACATGAGAGAAACTTGAGAGACGTGAGAACGTTGCCTGCAATGCGCCCCCTTTCCCATCATTCCACACGGTAACAGACTGTAGTTTTTTCTAGCAAAATGGCAACGTTGCCAAAACATTACAGCAACATAATGTGCAGTCTGGTTCAGCCCTCCTCACACCTGCAGGTCTATAAGCAGGCACGGGGCTGTCCCTCTGAGCTGTGAAAGGAGCTCAAATCACTCCCTCATTTGCATGGTGCTATAAATAACGTGTTTAAACCCTGCAGGTGTGTCTCAGTTTCAGTAGCAGGTCTGTTTCTCTGTCGCCCCTCTGCTGGATCAGCTTGGCTGGACCTGCAGCATCAGTTTATTCAAGCAGGCTTTCCACAGCCCACAAACAATGTTATCCTAACAGTTCCATGACATTGCAGCAGTGTGATTGTTGCAGGGATGTGATGGTAATGCAGTCAGTCAGGTTTGTACTGGAGAGGAACGTGCATCACAGACTTATTCATTTACTCTTCTGCCCTCCAGTGGACAGCTCTTTCAGTGCAAGCAGAACCATCCTATTGACCAGTAGTCTCCAAACAGTGGATTGGGATTTTTGATAGTTGATGGGTGTTATTGAAGAGGATTGTGAGATACACATAGAATAAAAAAAAAATTCTGTTGACTGTCCATTGAAATTCACACCAATCAAATTAAACATTATACATGCTACAGTGCATGCATTGAAATGATTTTGTGTCAGTGTGGTTGTATTGAGAGAATATGATTAAAACACATTGTAGTTCCTAAATTTGAACTTGTGGGTCTATGTTATAAAACAAATAACTCGCTCATTGAGTGGGCCTTAGGGTTAGAAATTTTGGGAAAGTCTGCAACCATGGTCCTGGAGAACTACAGGTCTGCTGGTTTTTCCTTTCACCTTAAAATTAGCAAGTTATTATTATTATTATTATTATATTATTATTATTATTATTATTATTATTATTAATAATAAAAATAATAATAATAATAATAATAATTACATTTATATAGCACTTTTCCAAATGCTCAAAATGCTTTACAGTTAAGGGTAACTCACCTCACCCACCACCAATGTGTAGCACCCACCTGGGTGATGCATGGCAGCCAATTTGCGCCAGAACGCTCACCACACATTAGCGAAGGTGGAGAGGGAGAGAACAACCTAAGAAACCAGGTGAGCAGAGTTACCTGTGTAATCCCCTGCTTTATCTCATCTGGTAAGTGCTGTAACAAGGAAGACCAGCAGACCCTGTGGCTGTCCATGACCAGGGTTGCAGTCTGCTGCTTTTGATACTGAAAAATCAAACTATGTTTGATGGTGTCTCTACTCCAGTTTTTACAGAAAGAATATATTGGTAAACTTTTGAACCGCAGCAAAGATTTGATCTTATTTAATAATCTGCCTTCCTTTCAAAAACAAATGCACATAAATGAAATCGAGTATTTTTAAACATGCAACAGTCTTTATTTAATCTCACAATCACAAAGATAACAAACACACTTTCTAGGTTTAAGAGCAAAAAATAATGTTAAACTTGAAAGTTTATTCCTGAAAAAGTCTTAAGGTATTGCCATAAATCAATTTATTGATAATGGGTTGCTAAACTATTGCAGATGGAAAACCATGCTAATAAAAATAAAATAAGCAATAATGTCACACAACAGCCTCAATTTACTCGCTGCAGTCAGACTTTTTGATACTTTTCTCTGAGGTTTTAGAGCCGACAGATACTTTACAAGTAAAGACGCGGTCGGTAATCCACTCGGAGGGCGTGATGGTTAAGAAGCTGCTCAAACCGAAGGTTTTGTCGGGTTTCTGTTCGGCGGTGCCGGTAAAAACCCCGCCAGTAACTGATTTCCCGCCGGATGTCCAGCTGACATCAGCGAACCCAACAGACATCTGCGCCAGGCACACCACCGTGGCTTTATTTGTCTTCAGCTCCTCGCTGGATGGAGGCAGGAGAGAGAGGGTAGGCGCAGCAAGAGAAGAATCTGAAAAAGAGAAATGATAAGATATCGGGTTCATTGAAAGGGTGCTCATATTTTGTCCAGCAAATATATGTATCGCACATTATGTAGAAATAAAAGTGCTATTCGAACAAACGCTTACAGATCCAAACAACCTTTGCCGTGTAACATTCCAGTGATTTTTTTTATTTATTTCCACCGCCTTTAAACTGAGTGAAAAATCGACTGAACGATGTTTTCTGTTACAGTCACGTCATTTGCACCAAATTTTGAATGACAATATAAATATTAAAATTTCAAATAAATCTGTCAGTGATATTACATTTTGAGGCTCAATGGCTTAATAGACTTTGTGTTTAACGCATAATCAATAAATAATTTAGGTGTTACGATGAAAAATGGGAAGTTCATTAAAGGTGTATATATTATTGAGTTAAAGGACAATTACTTGCCCTGTATTAAAGCAAATATAACATGTCAGTTTTACATAAAATTTCTCAGTAAAATATTACAGAATATTACATTGTTCTCAAAAATAATTTAGCAAAAAACAATACCAGGATTCCAAACGAAGCAAAAGGACTATATTTTTTGAATATGAAATTTTTTATGAATTGAAACCTACAGAGAAAAGAATTCAGACATGAAGCATGGGTTTTGTATCTCAGCATTGAATTGAAAGAGATGTAAACAACGCTACATTTGAAAATATTTTAAGCCTTATTTAAAATCCAAAAATTTATGTCAGACAGAACAACACAATGTCATGGAAAACTACATATTTAAAAAAGTTTGCAAAGAAATGAAAAGAGACTTACCAGCGACAATCAGCTTGGTGCCTTGGCCGAATACCACAGTGATACAGATGATGTACACCCCCGTACAAAAACCTCAGCTCAGCTTGAACACAGCAAGAGGGAACTGAAACACACTGTGAGAACAACCCTGAATGCTGACAGCACATCTGTAATTCCTTTCAGAACCATGTAAATACGGACAGCATATCTGCAATATCCAAACAGAATCAAAATATAAATCTGTATAGCACATCTGTTCTTCCCGATTTGAACCCCCATGTCAACCTATACAACCTAGCTGTAGCTCCCTAACAGATCCCACAGGTATATCTCTACAGCACAGCTGAGGTTCCCTAACAGATCCCACAGGTAAATCTCTACAGCACAGCTGTAACTCCCTAACAGATCCCACAGGTAAATCTCTACAGCACAGCTGTAACTCCCTAACAGATCTCACAGGTAAATCTCTACAGCACAGCTGTATCTCCCTAACAGATCCCACAGGTAAATCTCTACAGCACAGCTGTAGCTCCCTAACGGATCCCACAGGTAAATCTCTACAGCACAGCTGTAACTCCCTAACAGATCTCACAGGTAAATCTCCACAGCACAGCTGTAACTCCTTAACAGATCCCACAGGTAAATCTCTACAGCACAGCTGAGGATCTCTAATAGATCCCACAGATAAATCTCTACAGCACAGCTGTAACTCCCTAACAGATTCCACAGGTAAATCTCTACAGCACAGCTGAGGATCCCTAACAGATCCCACAGGTAAATCTCTACAGCCCAGCTGAGGGTCCCTAACAGATCCCACAGGTAAATCTCTACAGCACAGCTGGTCTGGTGTGGCTCTTTCTTCACTTGGAGCTCCTGCCCCTCTAATGCTTTCTGCACTGACCTGCTGGGCCCTGATGGCAGCTGATGGATCTTATAATCTCATTCAGTTTATCTCTGGCAAAGTGTCAGACCCATTCAGTAAAATAATGTTTACATTTTTGGTGAACCCTCTGATTGCTTATTAATCCAGACCAGGTTATTGATTCTTTAACTATCCCAATAGTCCCTCCCTGTCCCCCTCACCTGATGTCCATCACAATATGGCTGTCATGCATAATCCCTGTGAATCCCACACATTAGTGGAGATTAAGGTCAGTACACTTTCAGTGTAAAGTGCTTTAATATCAGGACATAAAAGGTATCATATAATGAAATTTCCCCAAATCAATAGACTCTTTATTTACTGTATATGTGGGAATAATTGGATAATATAAAATATAATTTTGATGAAACCAGTCTCCCTCACAGTCACCATGAGTGCGTGACAACACTACAGACTACCGAGACCTTTAATCAGGCTTCAGATATATGCAGTTAGAGCAGCAGAAATACACATACAGTAATCTGGACTGAATTTGCATTTGTAAAAATAAAAAAAATAAATTAAAAAAAACTGTTCCACTCATGGTATGTTACAAATATACACAACAGATTTGGTTGTCATTTTCGTACAATGAGTTGTTAAGAAATTATGAGAAGGAAATAATTTTAAACTTTTTCTTTGTGAATATATACTTCTGTGCCAGTTTGGCAGCCTGTTGTGTAAGTTAATGCATATAGAATGTATTTTTGTGTATTGGGGAATAAATACTACGGTACATTCTTAGTATTTGACTGAGAAAAAGGGTTCCCGCACAGAAAGATCCTGCTTCAGCTGTAAAAAAAAAAAAAAAAAAAAAAAAAAACACTCATCTTCTATGAGGTTATTGAAGCAGCTTTAAAGAAGAAGTGAAGCTCAGAGGTTTTTGTCATGGTGTGAATCACTGTGATATGTCCTCTTTAGCCGTGTCATCCCATGTTTTACAGTAATACACTGCTGAGTCTCCTGCCTCCACATTAGTAATTATTAACTGATGATCTGCGTTACTCTGGGCTGTGGAGGTAAAGCGGCTGGAGGAGAACCCAGCTCCATAGTTATCTGGAGAGCTGTGTGTGTGGTAGAAACGCAGCACATACTGAGGAGCACTGCCTGGAACCTGCTTGTACCAGTAAACATGATATGGATCATCTCTGGCTATATTACAGTCCATTGTGGCTTTCTGCTGTTTATTCACACTCAGCACTGAGGGTTTCTGTGTCAAAACCTTCTGGCCACTGACACCTGTGAAAGCAACAACAGAAGACCTTATTTTAAAATGTGTCCACAAAATAACCGATCTGTACTTCACCCGTACCCGATTAAAGCACATATATTTTCTTACATGAGAGCACAGTGATGAGAGTGCAGAGTGTCCCCAGCATGTTGTCAGTGTGTGGTGTGAACGGCCCTTACTGTCCAGCTGAGAGATGAGCAGGTTGGAGTGTGAGGAGAGGAGAGGCTGCAGGACCCAGCTATAAGGGGCCAGTCAGTACGATGGAGAGGGAGGAGCCTGTGCACTCAGCCAATCAGAGGTTTTGAGGAACAGAATAATTTTTTTTCCAGTAATTCTGTTTCTCATATGGGAAAGCAGTTGTCAGTTATGTTTCAGCGGAAAAAAGCAAGAGCACATTTCACCTGTTGTTTTATATGGCTTTCACACAGGTTCAGTTTTTCAAATATTCACTTTCATTTCTGCAAGTCACTATATTTTCTTAAACACCTTCATCATGAAATTATGGATATTGCCTGAGGACAGAAAACAACAATTACCTCAGTGAAGAATTACTGAATCTATTAGATTCTATGCACTGATAGTGGTAGTGTGGCATGATTGTTGAGGAACTGGACCTTGAAATATAAATAAGACTGGGTTCAGTTACTCGTTAGGAACCTGAAATGCTTCAATAGAGATCCAGTTGTATTAAAGGGTTCAATGTAGAAGAATGCAGGCTGTGTAAATCTCACTGGACAAGAGTTTCTGTGAAATGCCTAAATTGTTCTGCATTGCCATTTAAGAAAAGTCAAATGAAATAAAATATAAGTTGCCCATATTATTTCTGAGAACTGTCTTTTGCCTCTACAGTTGAAATGACTCTCAGAATTAGCTGATTAAATGATCTACCTGGGCTTTTAAAATGAACAGTAAGGGAGGTGGTGGGGCCTGATTTGGAGGAGTGGCATCTCTATACTCAAGTGATGACTCTGCTATAAAACTAATTTGTAAAGAAAGATGCCATTTTGTGAAGATGTTATGTGAGCACTTGCTCACATTATTAGTTGTTCAGTTTGTAAATTAGGTGGTGAATGGCGGTGGGTGCTGCTCTGCTTTGACTGTTTAATGTGGAGTTTCCCAAGTATGACTTTGCAAACATCTGAAGTACAGACACTACAGAGCACCAGAGTGACTCGCTACCTCCATGTGCAACTCCTCGTGTGGGAGTTTTAGGGGGGGAGGGGACCAAGAGGCTCTGGAGCTGCTGATTCAGCATGTGGCGGTGATGCTAAGAAGTGCAGCTTGGAGTACATCCACACAGTTACAGAGTGCTATATCAGGATTTTGTAATATTTCATACATTAGCCGCCAATGAAGGCTGAAAGAACAAGTTATGCGGATTCCTTAGCCAGGCAGTGACTTTAAATCATTGGTTGTGGAACACACCAAAAGCCAGCAGGCACTGTGGCCATCCAAGACAGACTACACCTGTGGTCCGGGCCTCATGCTGTTACTGACATGGTTGAGAAGTCCTGGCGCTGCTTGAATAAATTCTCAACCTGCTTCGAGTATGAAGTTCTCTCCTTTCTGAATCAGCTTTAAAGCAGAAGTAAAGCTCAGAGGTTTTTGTCATGGTGTGAATCACTGTGATACCCACCCTTTAGCAGAATCAGCCCATGTTTTACAATAATACACTGCTGAGTCTCCTGCCTCCACATTTGTAATTCTCAATCGATAATCAGATTTACTCTGATGACTGGAAGTGAAGTGGCTGGAGGAGGAACCAGCTCCATATGTGGGTGAGCTCCAAGCATGATAGTCAGTTAGCACAAACTGAGGAGCACTGCCTGGAACCTGCTTGTACCAGTAAGCACCACTATTAGTCACAGCCCCGAGGTTACAGTCCATAGTGGCCGTATCTCCTTTCCTCACTGACAGAACAGGAGGCTTCTGTGTCACCACTGTCACTCCCCTCACACCTAGAAAATAAAAATCTCATGTAAGAAACATTAATGTTACGTTTGGATTTTAAAATAATTATAAATATAAGTTTCTTACATGAGAGCACAGCGATGAGAGTGCAGAGGGTCCCCAGCATGTTGTCAGTGTGTGGAATGAACAGCCCTTACTGTCCAGCTGAGAGATGAGCAGGTTGGAGTGTGAGGAGAGGAGAGACTACAGCATTGCTTATAAAGGAAAATGTGAAGGGACGAGCCTCTGAACTCAGCCAATCACAATTTCCCTAAAGCTAGGGTTCAGCCAGTCAGCTGCTCGCTGCAGATTTCATACAATTAGTCATATTGGAGATATGCACATCTTGCACATAAGTGAAATGTTATTCAATTCCTATTCAGTCAATAGGAGTGTGTGAACATTCTGTAGTCAGAACCTGAAGTCAGAAGAAATATTGACATTGTTTTATTAATATAATTAATGAAGCCATTAATAATATCAGCACCTCAGTAATTAAATCACATGTTCATATTACATCTTAAACCATCATTGTTGTAAAAGGTAATTAGTGTGAGCATTGTGTACCCTGGGTAATGCATATTTATATCAATGATCTTTAAACATCGTAAGGAGACAGAGATTGCATGACGTGGGGGCAGCGTCACATAATGATTAGGAAAATGGGCGTGTGACTCCAGAGTTATAGGTTGGATTCCCGGGGGGGAAATAACTGTTGTTTCCTTGAACAAGGCACTTAGCCTAAATTGCTCCAGTAAATATTCCGCCTTACAAATGAATTGTATGCAAAGGATGCAAGCAGTTTAAGTTGCTCTGGACAAGAGCACCTGCTGAATGCCTTAAATATAAATGTAATGGGGTAGGTTTTGCTTCAGAAGAATGAATAATTTCCATGTGCTCAGCATGTAGGCATTTATGTTCTTTTTTGGGGAAGATATAGCATGTACAAAGTGAAGTGCCTAAACAGTCGACTGGCTGGATTGAGTTAGACACGGTGAATGCTTCTATTATTACAGATGCCAAATATACAAACACTTCACTGACTGTTGTTTTTTGGTGACTTCTTGCTGATTGATATTTTTGATTTGGCTGCTTGTAGTTGTCCAGCTTTGGCAACTGGAGACTTTTATTTGCTAACGTTGCTTAAATGGCTCTATGGCTGAGAGAGCCTGGTTCAGCTTGAGTGAATGCACATCTTCTCTCCTTTCTGAAGCAGCTTTAAAGCAGAAGTGAAGCTCAGAGGTTTTTGTCACGGTGTGAATCACTGTGATACCCACTCTTTAGCAGAGCCATCCCATGTGGTGCAGTAATACACTGCTGAGTCTCCTGCCTCAACAGTTTTAATTATCATTCGATAATCAGATTTACTCTGATGATTCAATGTGAAGCGGGGAGAGGAGAAACCAGCACCATATGTGGGAGCGCTGTTTGAATGGTAGAAATACAGCACAAACTGAGGAACTCCGCCTGGAACCTGCTTGGTCCAGACAGCCCTATCACCCCCAGTCCCAACATTACAGTCTATAGTGGCCGTATCTCCTTTACTCACTGACAGAAAAGGAGGCTTCTGTGTCACCACTGTTACTCCACTCACACCTGGAAAGTAAAAAATGATTTATGTTGTTATGTGATCAACATATGCACAAAATTTTAAAGTAAATGGGTGAGTAGCAGATTCTTACATGAAAGCACAGTGATGAGAGTGCAGAGTGTCCCCAGCATGTTGTCAGTGTGTGGTGTGAACGGCCCTTACTGTCCAGCTGAGAGATGAGCAGGTTGGAGTGTGAGGAGAGGAGAGGCTGCAGGACCCAGCTATAAGGGGCCAGACAGGGAGATGGAGAGGGAGGAGCCTGTGCACTCAGCCAATCAGAGGTTTTGAGGAACAGAATAAATTTTTTTTCCAGTAATTCTGTTTCTCATATGGGAAAGTAGTTGTCAGTTATGTTTCAGTGGAATAAAGCAAGAGCACATTTCACCTGTTGTTTTATGTGGCTTTCACACAGGTTCAGGTTTTCAGATATTCACTTTCAGTTCTGCCAGTCGCTATTTTTTCTTAAACACCTTCATCATGGAATTATGGATATTGCCTGAGGACAGAAGACAACAATTACCTTAGTGAATGTATTAGATTCTACGCACTGAAAGTGGTAGTGTGGCATGATTGTTTAGGAACTGGATCTTGAAATATAAATAAGACTGGGTTAATTTGCTTGGCAGGAACCTGAAATGCTTCAATAGAGACCCAGTTGTATTAAAGGGTTCAATGTAAAAGAACGCAGGCTGTGTACATCTCACTGGACAAGAGTCTCTGAGAAATGCCTACATTTTTCTGCATTGTCATTTAAGAAAAGAGAAATGAAGTAATAGATAAGTGGCTCATATTTTTTCTGAGAACTGTTTTGCCTCTACAGTTGAAATGGCTCTCAGATTTAGCTGATTAAATGATCTACCTGGGCTTTTAAAATGAACAGTAAGGGAGGAGGTGGGGCCTGATTTGGAGGAGGGGCATCTCTATACTCAAGTGATGACTGTTCTATAAAACTAATTTGTAAATGAAGATACCATTTTGCGAAGATGTTATGTGAGCACCAGCTCACATTATTAGTTGTTCACCCTGTAAATGAAGTGGTGAATGGCGATGGGTGCTGCTCTGCTTTTACTGTTTAATTTGGAGTCTCCTAAGTAAAGCTTTGCAAACATCTGGAGTACAGACACTACAAAGCACCAGAGTGACTCACTACCTCCATGTGCGACTCCTGGTGTGGGAGTATCAGGGGGGAGGTGACACAATCCTGTAGGATTCCTGCTCTTCTCCTCTAACTACAATCGCTGTCTGAAGATGGGGGAGCAGCATTTGCTCCAAGAGGCTCTAGAGCTGCTGATTCAGCATGTGGTGGTCATGCTAAGAAATGCAGCTCGGAGGACATCCACACAGTTCAGAGTTACAGAGTGCAATATCAGGATTTTGTAATATCTCATACATTGGCAGCCAATGAAGGCTGAAAGAACAAGTTATGTGGACTCTTTAGCCAGGCAGTGACTTTAAATCATTGGTTGTGGAACAGACCAAAAGCCAGCAGTCACTGTGGCCATCCAAGACAGAGTACACCTGTGGTCCGGGCCTCATGCTGTTACTGACATGGATGAGAAGTCCTGGCTCAGCTTGAGTAAACTCACATCATGCTCCGAGTTTGAAGTTCTCTCCTTTCTGAAGCAGCTTTAAAGCAGAAGTGAGGCTCAGAGGTTTTTGTCATGGTGTGAATCACTGTGATACCCTCTCTTTAGCAGAGTCATCCCATGTGGTGCAGTAATACACTGCTGAGTCTCCTGCCTCCACAGTTTTAATTATCAATCGATAGTCTGATTTACTCTGGTGATTGGAAGTGAAGCGGGGAGACGAGAAACCAGCCCCATAATTGGGAGAGCTGTAAGAGTGGTGGAAATACAGCACATACTGAGGAACTCCACCTGGAACCTGCTTGTACCACCAAGCACCATAACCAGTCACAGTTCCGAGGTTACAGTCCATAGTGGCCGTATCTCCTTTACTCACTGACAGAACAGGAGGCTTCTGTGTCACCACTATCACTCCACTCACACCTGGGAAATAAAAAGCTCATGTAATAAACATTGTTACATTTGAATTTTTTAATAATTATAAATATAAGTTTCTTACATGAAAGCACAGTGACGAGAGTGCAGAGTGTCCCCAGCACGTTGTCAGTGTGTGGTGTGAACGGCCCTTGCTGTCCAGCTGAGAGATGAGCAGGATGGAGTGTGAGGGGAGGAGAGGCTGCAACACCCAACTATAAGGAGTCGATCAGGGAGATGGAGAGGGAGGAGCTTCTGCACTCAGCCAATCAAAGGTTCTGGGGAACGAAAGAAGGCTCCCTGTAATTGTGTACCTTATACCACAAAGTGGCGGTCAACTGTACAGTCAGTTATTAATGCATTGTAATTGTTCAACACCATCATGAAATAATGCGTATCACACAAGAAAAAAAGAGGACAAAGACCTGTGTGAAAAATTACTGAATCTTTTAAATGCTACCTACTGATCGTGGTAGTGTGGCATAATGATTAAGGAACTTCACTTTAAATTCCAAGACTGTGTTTCAGTTATTCAGTGGGAACCTGAATTGCTTCAGTAAAGATTTAGCAGTATAAATTTATTCATTTACAAAATAATGTAAGCCGAGTAATTCACTCTGGATAAGTATGTCTTCTGAATGTATAAAATGTTACGTGATACCATTAAACAGAAGTCCAATGTTCAGTAAGGGAGGAGGTGAGGCCTGTTCTGGAGGAGGAGCATCACCACTCACAAGGGATGACTCAACTATGCAACTGATCTGTGAAAGAAAATTTCATACTGTTTACTTAGAGCATCAGCTCACATTATTAGTGGTTCACTCTGTAAATGAAGCGGTGAATGGCGGTGGGTGCTGCTCTGCTTTCTTTGTTTAATTTGGAGTCTCCTAAGTAAAGCTTTGCAGATGTCTGTAGAACAGACATTACAGAGCACTAGAGAGTGAGTCACTGCCTCCATGTGTGAATGCTGATGGATGCGGCGTGACTCCTATGGGTGGGAGCATTAGAGGGGAGGGGACAGAACCGTAAAGGATTCTTGCTCTACTCCTCTAACTACAATCTCAGTCTGGAGATGGAGGAGCAGCATGTCATGGTGATAGAAAGAGGCGCAGACGTGAAGGTACAGCCACACAGTTCAGAGTCACAGAACGCTGTATCAGGATTTAGTGATATCCTACACATTAGCAGCAAATGAAGACCCACAAAACAACTTATGTGATTTATTGAGCCAGGTAGCGACTTAAATAAACCAGCATGTGCTCTGGCCCTCCAGGAAGGGTTTCTAACACCAGTGGACTGGGCCTCATGCTGTTACTGACATGGTTGAGAAGTTCTGGCTCAGCTTGAGTAAATTCATATCCTGCTCTAAGTTTGAAGTTATCTCCTTTCTGAAGCAGCTTTTAAAGCAGAAGTGAAGCTCAGAGGTTTTTGTCATGGTGTGAATCACTGTGATACCCACTCTTTAGCAGAGCTGTCCCATGTAGCACAGTAATACACTGCTGAGTCTCCTGCCTCTACAGTTTTAATTATCAATCGATAGTCTGATTTACTCTGATGATTGGAAGTGAAGCGGGGGGAGGAGAAACCAGCTCCATAGTCAGTAGAGCTCCAAGAGTGATAGAAACGCAGCACAAACTGAGGAACTCCACCTGGAACCTGCTTGTACCAGTGAGCAGCCCAATCAGTCACAGTCCCGAGGTTACAGTCCATAGTGGCCGTATCTCCTTTACTCACTGACAGAACAGGAGGCTTCTGTGTCACCACTGTCACTCCACTTACACCTGGGAAGTAACAAATTATTTCTGTTGTTAAGAGATCACCATATGCACACAATTTTAAATAAAATGGATGAGTAGCAGATTCTTACATGAGAGCACAGTGATGAGAGTGCAGAGTGTCCCCAGCATGTTGTCAGTGTGTGGTGTGAACGGCCCTTACTGTCCAGCTGAGAGATGAGCAGGTTGGAGTGTGAGGAGAGGAGAGGCTGCAGGACCCAACTATAAGGAGCTGGTCAGGGAGATGGCGAGGGAGGAGCCACTGCACTCGGCCAATAAAAGATTCTGGGGAACAAAAGAAGCCTCCCTGTAATTGTGTATCTCATACCACGAAATGGCTGTCAATTATACAGTCAGTTATTAATGCATTTTAATTGTTCATTACCATCATGAAATAATGGGTATCACATGAGAAAAAAAGAGGACAATGACCTGTGTGAAAAATTATTGAATCTTTTACATGCTACCTACTGATCGTGGTAGTGTGGCATAATGATTAAGGAACTTCACTTTCAACTCCAAGACTGTATTTCAGGTATCCAGTGGGAACCTGAATTGCTTCAGTAAAAATTTAGCAGTATAAATTTATTCATTTAAAAAATAATGTGAGCCGAGTAATTCACTCTGGATAAGTATATCTTCTGAATGGATAAAATGTTACATAACACCATTAAACAGAAGTCCAATGTACAGTAAGGGAGGAGGTGGGGCCTGTTCTGGAGGAGGGGCATCACCACTCACAAGGGATGACTCAACTATGCAACTGATCTGTGAAAGAAAATTTCATACTGTTTACTTAGAGCATCAGCTCACATTATTAGTGGTTCACTCTGTAAATGAAGTGCTGAATGGTGGTGGGTGCTGCTCTGCTTTCTTTGTTTAATTTGGAGTCTCCTAAGTAAAGCTTTGCAGATGTCTGCAGAACAGACATTACAGAGCACCAGAGAGTGAGTCACTGCCTCCATGTGTGAATGCTGATGGACGCTGTGTGACTCCTGGAGTGGGGGTGTCAGGGGGAGGGGACAGAACCGTAAAGGATTCTTGCTCTGCTCCTCTAACTACAATCTCAGTCTGAAGATGGAGGAGCAGCATGTCATGGTGATACAAAGAGGCGCAGACGTGAAGGTACAGCCACACAGTTCAGAGTGACAGAACGCTGCATCAGGATTTTGTGATATCCTACACATTGGCAGCAAATGAAGGCCCAGAGTAAACAACTTATTGGATTTCTTTAGCCAGGTAGTGACGTAAATAAACCAGCATGTGCTGTGGCCCTCCAGGAAGGGTTTCTAACACCTGTGGACTAGGCCTCATGCTGTTACTGACATGGTTGAGAAGTCCTGGCACAGCTTGAGTAAATTCACATCATGCTGCGAGTTTGAAGTTCTTTCCTTTCTCAAGCAGCTTTAAAGCAGAAGTGAAGCTCAGAGGTTTTTGTCATGGTGTTAATCACTGTGATACATGCTCTTTAGCAGACCTGTCCCATGTGTTACAGTAATACACTGCTGAGTCTCCTGCCTCTACAGTTTTAATTATCAATCGATAATCAGATTTACTCTGATGATTTGATATGAATTGGGGAGAGGAGAAACCAGCTCCATATGTGGGAGAACTATACCCATGATAGTCAACTAGCACAAACTGAGGAGCACTGCCTGGAACTTGCTTGTACCAGCGAATGTAATGGGGTGGGTGTTGCTTCAGATGAATGAATAATTTCTATGAACTTAGCATGTAGGCATTTATGTTCTTTTCTGGGGGTGATATAGCATGTACAAAGTGAAGTGCCTAAACAGTCGACTGGCTGGATTGAGTTAGACACGGTGAACACTTCTATTATTACAGATGCTAAATATACAAACACTTCACTGACTGTTGTTTTTTGGTGACTTCTTGCTGATTGATATTTTTGACTTTGCTGCTTGTAGTTGTCCAGCTTTGGCAGCTGGAGACTTTTATCGGCTAGCGTTGCTTAAATGGCTCTATGGCTGAGAGAGCCTGGTTCAGCTTGAGTAAATGCACACCATCTTTCCTTTCTGAAGCAGCTTTAAAGCAGAAGTAAAGCTCAGAGGTTTTTGTCATGGTGTGAATCACTGTGATACCCACTCATAAGCAGAGTCATCCCATGTGGTGCAATAATACACTGCTGAGTCTCCTGCCTCCAAATTATTAATTATCAACCGATAATCTGATTCAGTCTGGTGACTGGAAGTGAAGCGAGGGGAGGAGAATCCATCTCCATATGTGGGAGCGCTCCAAGAGTGGTGGAAACGCAGCACATACTGAGGAACTCCACCTGGAACCTGCTTGTACCACCAAGCACCATAAGCAGTCTCAGTCCCGAGGTTACAGTCCATAGTGGCCGTACCTCCTTTACTCACTGACAGAACAGGAGGCTTCTGTGTCACCACTGTTACTCCACTCACAACTGGAAAGTAAAAAAATGATTTATGTTGTTATTTGATCAACATATGCACAAAATATTAAATTAAATGGATGAGTAGCAGATTCTTACATGAGATCACAGTGATGAGAGTGCAGAGTGTCCCCAGCATGTTGTCAGTGTGTGGTGTGAACGGCCCTTACTGTCCAGCTGAGAGATGAGCAGGTTGGAGTGTGAGGAGAGGAGAAGCTGCAGGACCCAGCTATAAGGGGCCAGACAGGGAGATGGAGAGGGAGGAGCCTGTGCACTCAGCCAATCAGAGGTTTTGTGGAACAGAATAAATTTTTTTTCCAGTAATTCTGTTTCTCATATGGGAAAGTAGTTGTCAGTTATGTTTCAGTGGAATAAAGCAAGAGCACATTTCACCTGTTGTTTTATGTGGCTTTCACACAGGTTCAGGTTTTCAGATATTCACTTTCAGTTCTGCCAGTCGCTATTTTTTCTTAAACACCTTCATCATGGAATTATGGATATTGCCTGAGGACAGAAGACAACAATTACCTTAGTGAAGAATGACTGAATATATTAGATTCTACGCACTGAAAGTGGTAGTGTGGCATGATTTTTTAGGAACTGGGCCTTGAAATATAAATAAGACTGGGATAATTTGCTTGGCAGGAACCTGAAATGCTTCAACAGAGATCCAGTTGTATAAAAGGGTTCAATGTAAAAGAATGCAGGTTGTGTAAATCTCACTGGACAAGAGTTTCTGTGAAATGCCTACATTGTTCTATAATTTAAGAAAAGTCAAATGAAATAAAAGATAAGTTGCTCATCTTTTTTCTGAGAACTGTCCTCATGGAAAATAAACATATTTTCTGTTAGTCTGTGTTTTGCCTCTACGGTTCAACCACATCCTAATTGCACATGGTAATTTGTGAGAACTTTGTATGCCCTGGGTAATGAAGACTTCTATCAATCAGAGAATATCCTTTACAACATTTTAGGAATAAAGAGATTATGTAGAGGAAGGGCAGTGTGGCATAATCGTAAAGAACCTTGGCTTGTGAGTCCAAAGTTGTAAGTTAGATTCCCAGATAGGGAGGAAATGTTGTACCCTTAAGGTTACAACATTAAGGTACTTAGCCTAATTTGCTTCAGTATATATCCAGATGCGTAAATGGTTTGCATCTAAAGAATGTAAACTGTGTAAGTCACTCTAGACAAGAGCACCTGTTGAATTCTAAAAATAAATGTAACAAGCTGGGTGTTGTTTCAGAAGAACAAATAATTTCTGTATGATTGGCATCCTTACCATATAGTGATTTTTGTTTTCTTGTTGGAAAGGTATAGCATGCATAAACAGAAGCACATAAGCAGCTGACCGGTTGAGTTGAGTTACATGCTGTGAAAAGTGTTGTCATGGCAGATGCCAAACATATGTTCACTTAACAGACTGTTGTTGTTTGGTGTTTTTTTGCTGATTGACTCGTTTGATTGTCTCTCTTATAGTTTTCCTGAGCTTTGGCAACTGGAGACTTTTCTCTGGTAATATTACTTTGTAGACAAAATGGCTCCATGGCTGAGAGAGCCTGGTTCAGCTTGAGTAAATGCACATCTTCTTTCCTTTCTCAAGCAACTTTAAAGCAGAAGTAAAGCTCAGAGGTTTTTGTCACGGTGTGAATCACTGTGATACCCACTCTTTAGCAGAGTCATCCCATGTGTTGCAGTAATACACTGCCGAGTCTCCTGCCTCCACAGTTTTAATTATCAATCGATAATCTGATTTACTCTGGTGATTGGATGTGAAGCGGGTGGAGGAGAATCCAGCTCCATATGTGGGAGCGCTGTTTGGATGGTAGAAAAACAGCACAAACTGAGGAACTCCACCTGGAACCTGCTTGTACCACCAAGCACCACTATTAGTAACAGTCCCGAGGTTACAGTCCATAGTGGCTGTATCTCCTTTACTCACTGACAGAACAGGAGGCTTCTGTGTCACCACTATCACTCCACTCACACCTGGAAATTAGGAACACATGTAAGAAACATATACATTACATTCACATTCTAAAATAAAGATGAATATAAGTTTCTTACATGAGAGCACAGCGATGAGAGTGCAGAGTGTCCCCAGCATGTTGTCAGTGTGTGGTGTGAACGGCCCTTACTGCCCAGCTGAGAGATGAGCAGTTTGGTGTGTGAGGAGAGGAGAGGCTGCAGCACCCAGCTATAAGGAGTCGATCAGGGAGATGGAGAGGGAGGAGCTTCTGCACTCAGCCATCCACGTTCCTGGGATCGAAATAAGGCTCCCTGTAATTGTGTACCTATACCACAAAGTGGCTGTTGAACTATATATCAGTCCAGTTTATATGCATTTTTAATGTTCCCACCATTTAATCTATGGGTGTATCTACATGAGAAACAAAGAGGACAAGACCTTTGTGAAAAAGTATTGAATCCTTTAAATGCGACCTGCTGAATCGTGGATTGTGGCAATATGATTAAGGCACTTCTTTTCAACTCCAAGACTCTGCTTCAAATACACAGTGGGAAACCTGAATTGCTTGCCGTAATATTAAGGCGTATAAATTGATTAATTTAAAATAATGTGAGCTGAGTAACTTCCGCTCTGGAGAAACATGCGTACAAAATGTCTAACATGTTACGTAATGTTCATTAACAGAAGTCCAATGTTCAGCAAGGAGGAGGTGGGGCCTGTTTCCTGGAGGAGAGGCATCACCACTCACAGGGGATGACTCAAATATGCAATGATCTGTGAAAGATAATTTCATACTGTTTCACTTAGAGCTCGCTCACCTTGATTAGTGGTTCCATCTGTAAATGAAGTGGTGATTGGTGTGGTGCTGCTCCTGCTTTCTTTTTTTTAATTTGGAGTCTCCTAATAAAGCTTTGCGATGTCTGTATAACCGACAATCACAGAGCAACCAGAGAGTGATCCCGCCTTCCATGTTTGAATGCCTGATAGGACG
>NW_026986427.1:0-38616 GCF_018555375.3 Anguilla rostrata
CAACAAGTGCTCCAACAACAACTGAGCCCCTACCACAAAACCCACAACAACAACATCCCAACTACAACAAGTGCTCCAACAACAACTGAGCCCTCCACAACAACCCACCAACACAACTATGGCCCCAAACAACAAGTGCTCCAACAACAACTGAGCCCTACCACAACAAACCCCACACAAACTATGGCCCAACTACAACAAGTGCTCCAACAACAACTGAGCACCCCACAACAACCCAACAACAACATGCCCCAACACAACAAGTGCTCCAACAACAACTGAAGCCCTACCACAACAAGCCCACCAACAACAACTATGGCCCAACTACACAAGTGCTCCAACAACAACTGAACCCTACCACAACAAACCACCAACAACATATGCCCAACTACAACAATGCTCCAACAACAACTGAGCCCCTACCACAAAAAACCACTACCCACAACAATGCCCAACAACAACTGCCTCACAACAAACAATAGCCCCTACAACAACACAAGCCCACCAACAACAACACATATGGCCCAACTACAACAAGTGTCCAACAACAACTGAATCCCCTACTACAATGAACCCACCTACAACAACTATGGCCCCAACTACAACAAGTGTTCCAACAACAACTGAGCCCTACACAACAAACCCACCACAAACAACTATGGCCCCAACACAACAAGTGCTCCAACAACAACTGAGCCCTACACAACAAGCCCACCAACAAAACTATGGCCCCAACTCAACAATGCTCCACACAACAACGAGCCCTACCACAACAAGTCCACCAACAACAACTATGCCCAACACAACAAGTGCTCCAACAACAACTGAGCCCCTACCACAACAAGCCCACCAACAACAAATTGGGCCCCAACAACACCAAGTGTTCCAACAACAACTGAAGCCCCTACCACAACAAGCCCACCAACAACAACTATGGCCCCAACAACAACGAGTGTTCCAACAACAACAGAGGCACCGACCACAACAAACCATCCAACAACAACTATGGCCCCAACTACAACAACTGCTCCAACAACAACTGAAGCCCCTACCACAACAAACCCACCAACAACATCTATGGCCCCAACTTCAACAAATGCTCCAACAACAACGGAAGCCCCTACCACAACAACCCCAAAAAAACTATGCCCAACTACAACAACTCAACAACAATGACCCTCACAAAACCACAACAACAATAGCCCAACAAACAAGTGTCACAACAACTGAAGCCCCTACCACAACAGCCCACCAACAACTATGGCCCAACACAACAATGCTCACAACAACTGAACCCTACCACAACAAACCACAACAACAACTATGGCCCCAACTACAACAAGTGCTCCAAACAACAACAAGCACCCACCAAACAAGCCCACCAACACAACCTATGCCCCAACTACAACAAGTGCTCCAACAACAACTGAAGCCCTACCACAAAAGCCACAACAACAACTAGGCCCAACTACAACAATTCCAAAAAAAAAAAAAAAAAAAAAAAAAAAAAAAAAAAAAAAAAAAAAAAAAAAAAAAAAAAAAAAAAAAAAAAAAAAAAAAAAAAAAAAAAAAAAAAAAAAAAAAAAAAAAAAAAAAAAAAAAAAAAAAAAAAAAAAAAAAAAAAAAAAAAAAAAAAAAAAAAAAAAAAAAAAAAAAAAAAAAAAAAAAAAAAAAAAAAAAAAAAAAAAAAAAAAAAAAAAAAAAAAAAAAAAAAAAAAAAAAAAAAAAAAAAAAAAAAAAAAAAAAAAAAAAAAAAAAAAAAAAAAAAAAAAAAAAAAAAAAAAAAAAAAAAAAAAAAAAAAAAAAAAAAAAAAAAAAAAAAAAAAAAAAAAAAAAAAAAAAAAAAAAAAAAAAAAAAAAACCCCCCCCCCCCCCCCCCCCCCCCCCCCCCCCCCCCCCCCCCCCCCCCCCCCCCCCCCCCCCCCCCCCCCCCCCCCCCCCCCCCCCCCCCCCCCCCCCCCCCCCCCCCCCCCCCCCCCCCCCCCCCCCCCCCCCCCCCCCCCCCCCCCCCCCCCCCCCCCCCCCCCCCCCCCCCCCCCCCCCCCCCCCCCCCCCCCCCCCCCCCCCCCCCCCCCCCCCCCCCCCCCCCCCCCCCCCCCCCCCCCCCCCCCCCCCCCCCCCCCCCCCCCCCCCCCCCCCCCCCCCCCCCCCCCCCCCCCCCCCCCCCCCCCCCCCCCCCCCCCCCCCCCCCCCCCCCCCCCCCAACAACCCACAACAACAACTATGGCCCAACTACAACAAGTGCTCCAACAACAACTGAACCCCTACCACAACAAGCCCACCAACAACAACTGTGGCCCCAACTACAACAAGTGCTCCAACAACAACTGAAGCCCTACCCACCCCACAACAATGGCCCACCAACACAACAACTATGGCCCCAAACAACAACAAGTTGCTCCAACACAACAATTGAAGCCCCTACCACAACAAACCACCAACAACAAACTATGGCCCACACACAAGTGCTCCAACAACAACTGAGCCCCTACCACAACAAAGCCACAACAACAACATCTGGCCCAACTACAACAACTGCTCCAACAACAACTGCAGCCCCTACCACAACAAGCCCACCAACAACAACTATGGCCCTAACTACAACAAGTGCTCCAACAACAACTGAAGCCCCTACCACAACAATCCCACCAACAACAACTGTGGCCCCAACTACAACAAGTGCTCCAACAACAACTGAAACCCCTACCACAACAAGCCCACCAACAACAACTGTGGCCCCAACTACAACAAGTGCTCCAAACAACTGAAGCCCACACCACAACAAGCCCACCAACAACAACTATGCCCCAACACAACAAGTGCTCCAACAACAACTGAAGCCCCTACCACAACAAGCCCACCAACAACAACTATGGCCCCAACTACAACAACTGCTCAAACAACAACTGAGCCCCTAACCACAAACCAAAGCCCACAACAACAACTATGGCCCACAACACAACAAGTGCTCCAACAACAACTGAAGCCCTACCACAACAAACCCACCAACAACAACTATGGCCCCAACTACAACAAGCTCCAACAAAACTGAAGCCCCTACCACAACAAGCCCACCAACAACAAACTATGGCCCAACTACAAAAGGTCCCAACAACAACTGAGCCCCTACCACAACAAACCCAGCAACAACAACTATGACCCAAACTACAACAAGTGCTCCAACAACAACTGAAGGCCCACCACAACAAACCCACCAACAACAACTATGGCCCCAAACAACAACAGTGCTCCAACAACAACTGAAGCCCCACCACAACAAGCCCACCAACAACAACTATGGCCCCAACACAACAAGTGTCCAACAACAACTGAGCCCCTACCACAACAAACCACCAACAACAACTATGCCCAACTACAACAAGTGCTCCAACAACAACCTGCAAAGCCCCAACCACAACAACCCCACCAACAACAACACATGGCCCCCACAACAACACCAACACAATTGGCCTACACAACAACACCAACCATGAAAGCCCCTACACAAACAAGCCCACAACAACACTATGCCCCAACTACAACAAGTGCTCCAACAACAACTGAAGCCCCTACCACAACAAGCCCACCAACAACAACTATGGCCCCAACAACAACGAGTGTTCCAACAACAACTAAAACCCCTATCACAACAAACCCACCAACAACAACTATGACCCCAACTACAACAAGTGCTCCAACAACAACTGAAGCCTCTACCACACCATACCCTCAAACAACAACTACCCACAACCACAAGTGCTCCAACACCACTGAAGCGCCCTACACAAACAAGGCCACCAACAACACTAGAAACAAATACACCACCCACAACAATGACCACTCTAGCCCAACACAAGCCCCAAACAACAACTATAGCCCAACTACACAAGTGCTCAACAACAAGGCCCACTAACAACAAGTGCTCACAACAACGACTTAGCCACACTACACAAGCCAAACAACAACTCAGCCGTACAAACAACCCAGCAACAAACTTGCCCATGTTCACACAGTCGCCAAACACACTGAACGACACCACAATCCCCCATACCACAACAAAGCCCACCAACCAACAACAATGAGCACCAACCAACTACAACAAGTGCTCCAACAACAACTGAAGGTCCTACCAGAACAAGCCCACCAACAACAACTATGGCCCCAACAACAACAAGTGCTCCAACAACAACTGAAGCCCCTACCACAACAAACCCACCAACAACAACTATGGCCTCAACTACATTAAGTGTTCCAACAACAATTAAAGCCCTAACCACTACAAATCCACCAACAACAACTGTGGCCCCAACTACAACAAATGCTCCAACAACAACTGAGTCCCCTTCCACAACAAAACCACAAACAACAACTATGGCCCCAACCACAACAAGTGCTCCAACAACAACTGAATCCCTTACCACATCAAGCCCACGAACAACAACTATGGCCCTAACTACAACAAGTGCTCCATCAACTACTGAATCCCCAAGCACAACAAGCCCTCCAAAAACAACAATGGCCCAAATTACAAGTGCACCAACAACTACTGAATCCTTTACCATTACAAACCTTCCAACAACCACTAGTTTTTGGATGACAACAAGTGCTCACACAGAAACTGAAGCCCCTACCACAACAAGCCTTCCAACAACAACAATTGCCCCCCCTCCAACAGCAATTATATCTCCGACCGAAACAAGTGCTCTAGCAACGACTGGAGCCGTTTCCACCACAAGCCCCCCAACAACAATTATACTTCTGAGTAGAACAAGTGCTCGAACAACAGCAGCCTTTACTCCAACAAGCCCTCCAAGAAATATTATAGACCCCACCACAACAAGGGTTGAAACAAGAACTGAAGCCACAACCTCAATACATTTTCAAGCATCTTCAACAAAAGGAGCTACCCTCTTCCCAGTTGTAACAAATTCTGTAGTTTCTTCAACAACAACTGCTGCCCCTCTCACAAATTTGCCAGCATTCACAACAACTTCGGCTGTTGTTACAGAACATCCTCAACCAGCAACAGAAATGCCCATTGTTCTACCCACAGTTGCATCAACATTTGCTAAAACAATGACTACCACAGAAGGTGCACCTGTCACTGATGGAACAAATTATCCAGCATCTTCAGCAACTTCAGCTATTGTTACAGCAATTTCTCAAGCAGCCACAAGAAGTGTTGCTAACATTTCACAAGCACCAACATTTGCGGGAAGAGTTACCACGAAAACAGCTCCACGTATGATGTATGTTTCCATAATCATCTTTTATACTTGAGTTCCTACCTTGAAATAATTTCTCTGTCAAATCAGTGGGTTGCTGGACTTCTAATCCTAATGTCATCTCCATGTGTTTCTGCAGTGTGGGTCCAGTGTTTATCTTTGTCCGACTTGTGTTCCACACCAACCACACCATCCCCAGTGAGAGCGATGTTCTCGCAAAGGGCAGTCCTTTCTTGAATGGTGATGAAATCCGGCTGAATGATACCGTGAGGGTGCAGAATCTCACATATGAGCGTACGTCACACATCCACACACCCCGTCTTTGCCACTGTCCCTTGGCATTTTTCAGCCATCTTTATTTCAGTACTTTCATTGGACCTTATTTAAAAAGTGCAGCAAGAATATTATTTAATATCATATTATCTTTTTATCATTTTATAGAATGTGACTCTGTCAATAGATTATTTATTGAAGTTGAGATTTCTTCATACAGAGACATCGTTACAGATAATGGTGTTTACACGTAAAACATTTACCTCAATTGTACAAACTGAATGCTTTGACATGTTACAATAAAAAGTCAAACCCAAATTTGTTTGTGAAGAATTTCCTTCCAATCATTTCTTTTTCAGGATTGTCAGACAATTCCTTCGCTTTGAGACTGGCCTACAAGATCAATGACGTGAGCTTTCCAGAGAATGTAGAACTCAGGACGGAGACGCAAGCACGCATTCAGGACTCGGTCAACAAGCTGGTAAGCCTCGCCTGACGGCATCCAGCACAGTAAAGTAGCAATAAACAGACTTTAATTGTAGACCAGAGCATTCTCTGTAGAGACCCTGACAGTACTAAACTAGTGTCCTGCTGTAACAGTCTGATGATAGTTCTCTCAGCTTTCCGAATTGAAGTTTATTCTGCTGCCATCTTTCTGTAGATGGTTTGGTAAATTCAGTCATGCCTGCTGTAGGTTCTGCTGTTTTTTTTTTTAACATCATTCCTTAATGGTTACCTGGAGGACTCTTCATTGGATATGTCATGTGGATATAAATTACTCTTAAATGTATGAGTTATTCTGTGGCTTAAGGATTAATGTACACATGCCAGTTACACTGTAGACAACTGGTCAGCAGAGTACTATCTTTACTGCTAAATTCAAGGTTTTTTAATCATGACATGAACGAATAGTACGCTGAATATCAGGGTTCTTTGTCATATGATAAAGAAATCAAAGCTCATGTACCAGTGAGCATGATTGTTTAATTTGTTGATCATTTTGACTCACCTATTTATTTCTCTTTCAACCTGCAGATGAACGGATTGCTGATTAAACCTAATGCAAGTCCTTTCACCTTCCCACAAGCAAACTTTACGTAAGTTTCAATCCTGGGACATCTGGGATGACTGTGCCTGAAAATATTCATTTCACTTACAATATCTTCATGGCGACAAGTTGCAAATTCATCCTTGTGGCAAAATCTACAAAAGTGCATTTGATGAGCACGGTGCAAACTTCCTAAATTTGGACTTTTCACATCTTTCTGCAGCCACCTGCCCAATGAGATTCGTGCCAATGTGGAGTATGTCTATCAGGAAGGTGACATCAACCAACCAAGCAACTTCCTGGCTGCGATACTGGCAGTTAGTGGTAAGTTTGCCCTGGCACCCATCATCTCATACTGAAAATCATGCTGTTCTTACATCATAAAACATGACTTTCTGTAGTTCAACTCATGATATTGTATTTGATAGAGTGACCTTCTCATTTTGTCAGAACTGAGCACTCACAGGTGTACATCTTCCAAGATCACGGTTCACTTTCTGTTCAGATTACGTGTTGTTTGCAAGATTGTGAATTCACCGAAGCTCGTGTTCCAGTGGAAAGAACAGCTGTGTGTTTTTAAAAATAAATTCTTCTGCTGGTGCTGCACCATTACTGAAAATGAGCCTTTTTGCTGGATGACGTTCCTGCTTGGTTCATTTCAGTGTCTCATTGTTTCCGTGCTTTAAGGTCCTACAAGCAGTACAGTTTCCCCTGTGATTGCCACAACGAATTCTCCAGCAGTGACCACCACAGCATCTCCACGTACAGTGTATGTATCCATCTTTATGTTTGGTTTTAGTGTTGGGGTCCTCCTTGTGAAATCATTTCTCTGTCAAATCTGTGGTTTGCTGGACTTCTAATACTTAAGTCATCTCCATGTGTTTCTGCAGTGTGGGTCCAGTGTTTGTCTTTGTCCGACTTGTGTTCCACACCAACAACACCGTCCCCAGTGAGAGCGATGTTCTCGCAAAGGGCAGTCCTTTCTTGAATGGTGATGAAATCCGGCTGAATGATACCGTGAGGGTGCAGAATCTCACATATGAGCGTACGTCACACATCCACACACCCCGTCTTTGCCACTGTCCCTTGGCATTTTTCAGCCATCTTTATTTCAGTACTTTCATTGGACCTTATTTAAAAAGTGCAGCAAGAATATTATTTAATATCATATTATCTTTTTATCATTTTATAGAATGTGACTCTGTCAATAGATTATTTATTGAAGTTGAGATTTCTTCATACAGAGACATCGTTACAGATAATGGTGTTTGCACGTAAAACATTTACCTCAATTGTACAAACTGAATGCTTTGACATGTTACAATAAAAAGTCAAACCCAAATTTTTTTGTGAAGAATATCCTTCCAATCATTTCTTTTTCAGGATTGTCAGACAATTCCTTCGCTTTGAGACTGGCCTACAAGATCAATGACGTGAGCTTTCCAGAGAATGTAGAACTCAGGACGGAGACGCAAGCACGCATTCAGGACTCGGTCAACAAGCTGGTAAGCCTCGCCTGACGGCATCCAGCACAGTAAAGTAGCAATAAACAGACTTTAATTGTAGACCAGAGCATTCTCTGTAGAGACCCTGACAGTACTAAACTAGTGTCCTGCTGTAACAGTCTGATGATAGTTCTCTCAGCTTTCCGAATTGAAGTTTATTCTGCTGCCATCTTTCTGTAGATGGTTTGGTAAATTCAGTCATGCCTGCTGTAGGTTCTGCTGTTTTTTTTTTTAACATCATTCCTTAATGGTTACCTGGAGGACTCTTCATTGGATATGTCATGTGGATATAAATTACTCTTAAATGTATGAGTTATTCTGTGGCTTAAGGATTAATGTACACATGCCAGTTACACTGTAGACAACTGGTCAGCAGAGTACTATCTTTACTGCTAAATTCAAGGTTTTTTAATCATGACATGAACGAATAGTACGCTGAATATCAGGGTTCTTTGTCATATGATAAAGAAATCAAAGCTCATGTACCAGTGAGCATGATTGTTTAATTTGTTGATCATTTTGACTCACCTATTTATTTCTCTTTCAACCTGCAGATGAACGGATTGCTGATTAAACCTAATGCAAGTCCTTTCACCTTCCCACAAGCAAACTTTACGTAAGTTTCAATCCTGGGACATCTGGGATGACTGTGCCTGAAAATATTCATTTCACTTACAATATCTTCATGGCGACAAGTTGCAAATTCATCCTTGTGGCAAAATCTACAAAAGTGCATTTGATGAGCACGGTGCAAACTTCCTAAATTTGGACTTTTCACATCTTTCTGCAGCCACCTGCCCAATGAGATTCGTGCCAATGTGGAGTATGTCTATCAGGAAGGTGACATCAACCAACCAAGCAACTTCCTGGCTGCGATACTGGCAGTTAGTGGTAAGTTTCTCCTGGCACTCATCAACTCATGCTGAAAATCATGCTGTCCTTGCATCATGAAACATGATTTGCTGTAGTTTAATAAAATTGTATTTGATAGAGTGACCTTCTCATTGTGTCATCTCTGACCACTCACAGATGTACAGCTGCGCACATTACTTTTTACTCCCTGTTCAGATTATACGTGTTGTAAGCAAGATTTTGAATTCCATGAAGGGCGTGTTAGAGTGGAAAAGACAGCTGTGGTGTTTTCCTAGAAATTCACCTGTTACAGCTCCAACATCACTGAAAACCGTTCTGTCCAGACTACATATGTTGTTTGCAGGTTTGTTATTTCACTGAGGTGCATGTCACGGTAAAAATTACTTGTGCGTTTCCTGGAAATCCACCTTCTGGAGCTGAAAAGCAGGCTTTTAGCTGGGTGCAATTCCTGCCCGCTAGTTTTAATCACTCATTGCGCCTGCACTTTCAGGTCTGGCCACCACCGCAGCCCCCACCACCACAAGCAGCCCTGTCCTCCTGCTGATCACAAGTACTGCAGGCAGGTTCCCTGGATGGGCCCTGGCCATCATTATCCCCTGCGGTATCGCCATCATCCTCCTCCCCTTCTGGATCCTCCTTTGTGTAAGTACTGCGGTGTGTGTGTGTGTGTGTGTGTGTGTGTCGGAACTTTCTTCTTCTGTCTCAGTGAGCCACTCCCCTGTATTTGAGGTAGCACTCCCTCTCTTGCTCTGACTTTCACTTTGTGTTACGGTGTGTGCTCTCTCTCTCTCTCTCTCTCTCTCTCTCTCTCTCTCTCTCTCTTTCTGACGTTCTCTGCCTCTGTGTTGCAGTGCCTGCTGTGTGGTTGCTGTGCGGCCATTAAGAGACGTTGGCGCAGGAGGCAGGCCTACCACATACAGCAGTATGTCACGCATCCCATGTGAGAGGGTGGAGCTTGGACGTTCAGCTGGAATCTGAAAACCAAGTTTTATTATGATTGATGTTTTATTATAATGTTCTTACACATATGATACATAGCAACTGCATGGCTGGATGGTGTAAGATATTTATCTTTATTTATTAATATGGGTTAAATATGAGAATTATCCTAAATTCTCAGCTATGTTATACCCAGGTATTCAAATGTAAATCTGCATGTATTTATCTTTCTATGAAGCATTATTTTTATTTAATTAAAGGTTAACTATGTATTGCATGTTGCAAAGTCAATGCAATATTGATGCAATTTGTTAGGTTTAATCAATTATCATTTGACATGTAATTTAAAGTTTACAAATGAAAATGATTTAAATCCTTATGTTTATTTTACTATATACATCTCTCCAACTGTATTTAAAATGAAAATGTACTGAATATGTGCAGGAGTTACAAAACTATTCCAGGCTGTAATTGTACATACTGGAATAAATAATACTGTTTATTATTACAAGTATTTTAAAACCAACTGTTGATATTAGATCAATTTTTAACTTATTGTATGTTTATTTTTCAAAATAATAAAAAGATTATATTTTGTTATTCTGTTTATAATGGTATGTAGTAATCATCTGTACTGTGGGTTCTAAATAAAGATTAGTTAATTTTTTTACAACCTTGTTTACATGGTTTTTTATTTGACATTAGCATGGGAACATTCAACAGAACATCAGAATTTACATGCCAGGTCCAGGATGAGGGGAATCTCACAAGAAGACTTTTTCCACTATCACTAAGAAAAGGAATACAAACTAACATCTTTACTTTTCATCCATCCATCCATTATCCATACCCGCTTATCCTGGTCAGGGTCGCGGGAGGTGCTGGAGCCTATCCCAGCATGCATTGGGTGAGAGGCAGGAATACACAGGGATCAATAAGTCACACACACACACACCCAGGGCAATTTTGACTTTCCAATTAACCAATTATGTCTCTGGGAGGAAACCAGACTACAGGGAGGAAACCCACACATACATGGGGGAGAACATGCAAACTCCACTCAGAAAGGTTCAGGCCGAGATTCAAATCAAGGACCTTCTTGCTGTGAGGCAACAGTGCTACCCAGTGCACCATCGCACTCCGTACCTTTCCGAGCACATCCTGACACCAAAGTATGAGACAAATAAGTTTAGCAGTGTTAATTGCTTAACAATTGTACCATCATCCTCTCCTGGTGTGAGCTTGGAATACTTTTATAAATATAAGACTAAAGGAGTGTCATGCACTCCAAAAGCCATACAAAGTTCTTACAAATCCATATCTATCTTCAAAATGTGGAAAGCTGATTACGGTTCCATTTTGGTTCAAGAAAAAATCTGGGACACTTGAGGCCTAATCCTCATACAGCCAGACACACAGAACTTATAATCAAATGCCTATAATCAGACATTTCATTTAAACACTTTCTCAGCGTGTTACTTTGCTTCATAAATCTCTAAAAGGACTTTTTTTTTTTACAAACATATAATTAATTAATTCATTAATAATAATAATAACAACAACAACAATAATAACAATAACAATAACAATAATAATAATAATAATAGTAATAATAATGACAATAATAATAATAATATGTTTGTAAAAATCCTTTTCGAGTTTTATGAAGCAAAGCAACCCATTTACCTGTTAGAGAGTGTGTAATTCACAGAGGCATAGACAGTACCCAAAACCATTGAGCAATGGGTGGGTCCATAAACCTTCTTCCATGAGAGGGCTGTGACTTGTTTTGTCAGCAGCAGACAAATATTCATTAACTTTTGCTCCCTACGTCCCAAATTGTGCCCAGGCAAGTAAGGACCTAACATACAAAACTTGGGCTTAATTTGCTTCTGTGGGATCCCTAGCACTGCAGTTAACTGTTCTTAACTGAACGTTCTAATGCTGATGCAATTGAACACTTAAAAAACATTCCAAAAAAACTACTCTTAACCTTGGGAATAGGCCAGGGAAGAGTGGTGACGGAACATTTTGGAAGAGGCAGAGTAGATTGGGGAAGTTCAAGATATTAATTTTAGTTGAGAAATATAAAAAGTATAGGTGCATATTTTCAGTGTGCAAACAATCTGTATGCCCGGCTTTGTAACGTGTTTAACCACATGAAAAAGAGAAACTTGAATGGGTGCATTACTCCTCTCCTCGATACTAAAGGGCATTATTGAGGATTTAGAATTTTTGACTTTCCTGATATTACCAGATCTCTCCATCAAATCCAGTTGGGCTGGGGCAGATCTGCTCAAGTCTCTCAAAAACAGGATGACGTCAGCCACATAAAGGGTTATGCAGTGTTCTAGCTGTCCTATGCTGAGACCTGCGATCTCTGTATGTGAATTGTGATCTTATCACAATTGCCAACGGCTCGATAGCTAACATAAATAAAAATAGTGACAGAGGACACCCCTCTCTGCACCCTCAGTTGATTCTGATTGGCCACAATGAAGTACAATTTCTCCCTGCCTCAGCATATAGATCCTTTTATAAAAGTCTAACCCATTTACAGAAATTTGCCCCACCCAAATCTCTCCATGACTTCAAACAGATAGGGCCATTCAACCCTGTCAAAGGCATTCTTTGGTGTCTTATAATAGGAAAGTTGTGTCTGGTGTTCTCTTCTGGGTGTGGAGAATATTTAACACCCTCCTCACATTGTGAAAGCCGATGTAAGACTATTATTATGGGTGACATCATCGGTGATTGGCACTCAGGGATGAACCTATTTTGCTCTCTCTATTCAATATATGGGACTAAATGTTCGAGTCTCTTAGTTAAGATTTTACAAAGCACTTATGAAATAAGAATTCAAGAGACGTATGGGTCTGAGGCTTTAACATTTGTCTTTCGGTTTCCCCGGTTTTGGCAAAACAGTGATTAGGAACCCCATAGGTAGACCATCTGGCCACACCCCTTTACCAGATTTGCATCAGATATTTTCTCTAATGTCAGTTTTTCCCCTTGCATCTAACTGGATGGCTCTGGGGTACCAGGCGTATTGAGACCATCTGAGAAATGGGTTTTAGTTTGCAAATCCAGCAGCCTCCTGCAGCTGAAACAGCCGCACGCACTGATTAGATTGTAAATTCTGTGTACGCCAGAATCCACAACAACATAGAAATTTATGAACCGTGAAAAGGTGAAAATGTGTGTTAGGACCCGGCTGTCTAGGGGTGTTGTAAAATGGGGTCCGCATTACATTACATTACATTACAGGCATTTAGCAGACGCTTTTATCCAGAGCGACTTACACAACTTTTACATAGCATTTTTACATTGTATTCATTAATACAGCCGGATATATACTGAAGCAATTTCGGTTAAGTACCTTGCCCAGGCTATAAACAGTATGTACTAATATATATATATATATATATACACGGACATATGCACACACACACACACAACTGAGGATTGGGATCCTGAGTGTTGCCAAAGAAAATAAAATAACAAAAGCAAATGAAGATAGCTAGAAACAAAAGTAGAAGAAGACTACCTATCTTGAGATTCAGATCAATAGCCTACCTACTATTCTAACTAACAAACTTAAATACAGAGGGAGACAACACTCCTAGACTAGTGTGTCTATACAGTAAAAACTAATACTACGTGAAAGTGTACAGAGGCGTCTGTCTTACTTGTCCCAGTGTCTCAACGCGGCGGACAAAAGAGACATAGACAAACATATCTCTACGCATCCTCCAGACCGTGTGTACAAACTGAGGCTTTTAAATTCATAAAGGGGATCAACAAAGTGAACTACAAGAGATTCTTCAGTTGAGTTCTGTTAGTAGAATGAGGGGACATAAATGGAACTTATTCCATTCCATACAGACAATAGGAACAGTTTTTTTCACACAGAGAGTAGTCAATGTATGGAATAGCCTGCCAGGTCGCATAGTAGAGGCAGAAACTCTGGGGATTTTCAAGACTAGGTTTGATACAGTGTTAGATACTATCGTCATTATGTTGTGCTATGTTATGTTAAACTATTCATTGTGGATGTCCAGCTGTATTAAGCATGAGATAGATTTTCCATCTGTCAATAGCTGTGGTATCTGAAGAACATAAGCAACAACAATATCTGAATAATATAGACAAAATTCCAACAAAAAATGCCATTAATACATACATGCCATTAATGTGGATTAATGTGGGTTGTATTAACATACATACACAAAGTATAATAATCAAAAGGAAGCTTCTGAAACATAGGCTGATATTCACATTAGTAACAGAGCTGAGATGTTAAACTATTGTGTTCAACCAACAGAAAATGAGCTAAATGTAAATAGTTACATGACACTACAAAGTAAAAAATGTATTTAAAATCAATTGCATGTGATTGCAGTAGCAAAAAAAATAAAAAAATATATATGCAAATTGCTCTACAGCTGTGCAATATTAACTCATTATAGACGTGACTATAAAAACTTATGCGTGAGCAAGGGACCGAGCACTGTTGTCAGACTTTGCGAAAGTAACGATACACAGCGAGAACATTCTTGCTCTTCAGGATAAGTCAATACCTTTTACCCAGAGCTCTGTCGCAGCTTGCCAATATTTTGTTTTTCAGGACACAGTACTGTCGATGGAACCAAACAATAGTTGTGTGCTTGCCTGCACCTTCGTCACCAGCCTTTTAATTCATATAATTCTTTTTACTCTGCCATTTTTTTTTTTACTTCTGCCATCATGTTTGTTTTTTACTACAATGATAATTACATTACTTAGCAGCATTTTACTGCCATTTCAAAGTGATTTAATTACCAAAATGAGATTAGTGACCGTATAAGCAGAATTGATGGGACTTCCCTGGGTGGAGTCCTAAAGCGCATTCATGTACGCGTGCTTTTAGGGATATTTGTGACCTAAAAATGCAACATGCGTATGTGGGATTTACGAAACTTTTTTCATTCGTATGCATATTTTATGAACCATGCTTATGCACAGATGAGTAACTGGTCCTACAATGAAATTTAGGACGAAATTCATGTAAATTCTATGCATGATGGCCCTTAATTGGAGCTATATGATTTTTTCTAAACGACACTGAATGTCTCGTTTATTACAACAGGTTCTACTATAGGATCCCCTTCATCGGTTTTTTAATGTTATAACAGATCTTTCTGCTTGTAGTTTCTTTATACACTGTGCTAAAGTCTCTGAATGTTTTTCTCCCTGATCAAAGAATGACTGCTGAAATCTTTCTGCAGTTGCCTCAGAGACTGATAATTCTTCAGATTGTACTTTTAGAAGCAGTAGTTCTTGATAAACTTCAGAATAAGGTTTCTGAAAATGACTGAAAGTTGACTTCAACATTGTGAACTTTTATCAAGATGTTTTGAATTTGGAGCTTGTGAAGTTAATAGTGTGACCCTTAATAAAGGATTTAAATGCCTCCCTTTTGGTACAGGAAGATATTTTGTGAAGTTTTAAAAAATCACTCACCATCCACTTTATTAGGTAAACCAATCTAGTTTCAAGGAGGACCTTGTTTTGCCTCATTCTTCATGCATGGATTCAACAAGGTGCATCTTTGCCTGCAACAATAGGTCTAACTGTAGTGACCCAGCCTGTTCAAACTGGTTTTACAGTGTGCGTAAAAGCACAGATTCCATTCATGTGAGAATAATCAGCTCCTTTGCTCGCACCAGCCATGTCAGGGTCTTCATCACCCTTATGAACTGTTTTTGGACCTCTAATGATGAAACACAACAAACACCCATGATAGCGAGCTATCATGGAAGCCTGCTTTGGTATGCAGACACAAATCATAAAACAGTCTAACAAAAGAACACTTTTATCACAGAGTAATGTTAAAAATACACGCACACATACACATATGTAATTATATATATATATGTATATATATATATATATATATATATATATATTCAAATCAGTGGGAATCACAGGTCAAAAGTGATAGGCTCTGATATCCCAGATGAGGTGTAAAGTATGATTAAGTTGCATTTTGATGATATCTTGATTACTGATCACAGGAATTCTTATCCAGGGCGACTTCCACAACTTTTTTTATTATTATTTTTTTTAAACAACTTTTACATTTCCGTTTGCATCCATTTATACAGCTGGGCAATGCAGGTTAAGTACCTTGCTCAGGGGTGTAAAATGGCAGTGTCCTACCTGGGAATAGAACCAGTGACCTTTAGGTAACAAGACCAGCTCCTTACCCATTATACTACATTATGCTACACTGCCGCTCGGTTTGAAGGGACCTCCTTTCAAGCGGAATTGTGTTCAAGTCCACACGCCTTCATAGCAAATAACAACCTCTTTGATCCCATTGGCATGCATATGCCTATTCTTGGTTTATTTTTGGCAAGGTTTTTGCTCATCCTACACATACGCAATTAATACACCCTGTCCTATGAGTCAGACGTAGCAGCTATAGTCACATCACTTAGAAATGTACACCCCTTGAACCCACCCTAATATGTTGAGCGCACCTTTAAAATACCTCCCTTTGGATACCAACCGCCAGAACGCTAATTCATCGCACTGAAGTTCAGTTGCGCTTTGCACTTCGACGGAGTGACTGTACACTAGAAAGATTTTCAAATCGAAGCAAACTAGTGGATTCTGCTTTCCAGACCAGAGAGATATGTACTTTGGAAAGAAGAGGGGGTGAGTTTGACTACATGAACTGAAGAGGGTAGACAGATTATATTATCAATGAATGTTTATATTTTTTTGAATATGATATCACTTAGACTACAGAATCAATTGAGCTGATTTTAGAGAGTGCATAAAATATGAGAAACAACTTTTGCAGAAAAGGGATGAGATTATGGGGACATTATTTTATCAGACCATATGTTGGAGTTTTGCAGATAGAATCTATGCTTGTTGGTCTTGTGGATATAATTACTGGATGGTAATAGGAAACAATTATCAATTTACAATTTTAAAACAATGAAAGGTACAGAAATAACATATTTAATTTGATCAGTTTCTCACACAGTCAAAACAGATCAGTCATAATATCTTCACCATTGTGATAAAAAGTCTCTACCTATCCACGTTGGTTTGGGGGAATATTGAGAGACATGTCACCCTCAATATTTTCATATGAATTAATTGCTGGACTTGCTGGCTTGTGAGACGTGACCTTTGACTACACCAGAGTAGATGGTACAGTCTTCCACAAAAGCTGAAATGGATGATGTTTTGATTTATTTGGAAAATGTATTCATTATTGCTTTGGAGAGATCTCCTGCCCAACCTAATTGTGTTCAAGTCCACAAGCCTTCAATAGCAAATAACAATTTCTTTGTTCTCATTGGAATGTGTATGCCTATTCTTGGTTTATTTTTGGAAAAGTTCTTGCTTAATTTATGGTATGTACGCAATTAATACACCCTGTCCTATGAGTTTGACGTAGTAGCTGTAGTCCCATCACTTAGAAATGTACACCCATTGAACCCACCCTAATATGTTGAGCGCACCTTTAAAATACCTCCCTTCGGATACCAACCGCCAGAACGCTAATTCATCGCACTGAAGTTCAGTTGCGCTTTCTACTTTGACGGAGTGACTGTACATTAGAAAGATTTTCAAATCGAAGAAAACTAGCAGTTTCTTCTTTCCGGACCAGAGAGATATGTACTTTGAAAGGAAGAGGGGGTGAGTTTGATTATATGAACTGAAGAGGGTAGACAGATTATATTATCAATGAATGTTTATATTTTTTTGAATATGATATCACTTAGACTACAGAATCAATTGAGCTGATTCTAGAGAGTGCATAAAATATGAGAAACAACTTTTGCAGAAAAGGGATGAGATTATGGGGACATTATTTCACATTGGTCTTGGAGGTATAATTACTGGCTGGTAATAGGAAAATATTATGAATGAGCAATTTTTCAGAAACATTGAAAGATACATAAATAATGTTTGATCTGTTTATTACAGGGTCAAAACAGATCAGTCATAATATCTCCTCCTTCATAATAAAAAGGCTCTACCCATCCGTGATGGTTTGGGGAAGATTGGGAGACATGTCACCCTCAATATTTTCATATGAATTAATAATTGGACGCACTAGCTTGTGAGACCTGAAATTTCACAACACTAGACTAGATGGTACAGTCTTCCCCAAAGTTTACATGAAACAGAGACCTATAGCTCTACCATTTGATTAGCCTATAGGGTTTCACAATTTTAAAAAAAGAAAAAAGAAATCTATAAAATGGAGATTTTGTTGACACCAAATGACTTATAGGGTGAATTTGGTTACTGAAAATGTGAGGTACTCTTTCAAAATAAATTTTTTTAGAATTAAAATAAAGTCTTTCAGCTTCAGACATTTTGCACTTCAAATTGAAAGCTTTAAGCATTGTGTCATGAGAAATAAACTCATTAAAATGAAAGATCTGCACTGGATACTAATTACAACTATTTTATTTGCAATTGGTTATCCAAGTGAAACATTCACATTTCAGGTCCAGAAAAAATGATAACTTCTGAGCTAACTAAGCTTATTTCACAAATAAATAAATAAATAAATAATGAAATAAGCAAATATACTTATACTAGCTCATATAGTCATAACAGTTTGGTGTAAGAAAAAGACTATAGCCTATAATATAAGCATTCCTTTAAGCACCAACTTCCTATCATTTTATTTTAATGTTATAGTTCTTATTTTAAAAAGTGTAGAATTCCCTTACAAAAAAATTCACTTGTGAAATTTGCCATTTCACATGTGAATCAAACATTTTCACATGTGAATCAAAATATTCACATGAAGAAAGAAAATGTCATGTAAACTAGACATATTAATGTGTGACTGGATTTTTTCAAATGTGAATGAAAATTTCCATGTGTGAAAAGAAAATATGTGACATGAAATCATGTAAAATTTGAATCTGCACGAGAATTTGACATTTTCACGTGAATAACTTGCAAATGTCAATAATAAAATCCTGAATACACAATAATTGGACACCCATTACTGTCAGATTGTGCACTTTTCTTTTTCTTTTTTAGTTTTTAGATTTTTTAAGTGGCAGTCCTTAACTGATGGCTGTATTTCTGTAACTTAATAATGCATTATAGACATCAGAGGAGGACAACCCTGTTATGTAGGTGACTAATCAACTGCAAATGAAAACCCACATATACTTTATACCTTTATTGCTTGACCAATATAACCATAAACCTTTCACTGTAAATCAAATTTTGTAGAAATAAGTCATTCATGACATTAATTGGTAAGGACAGGGTGAATAGTGGTTTGAAGAAATCGGGAACATCTTGTATCACAGTATGGCACAATCTATGGGATTATCTTGAACAGTATCTGAAATCATAAAAAAGTCATTGTAGCAGGCACAAATTAAGCATGTGCTGTCACGAATAGGCGATATATGTATTAAGGTTTCTACAACTCACTTAAAGCAAACAAAAAATGAATATATCTGCCTACAGAAGAAGGGAAAGCTATTTGGATAATCAGTGACATCTCTGTTTGCATGGCCATTGATTTATTTCCTCTGTTAGGTTTCCCTCTACATACCATGGAAGTAAAATGAAGAAAGCAATAAGCATCTTAATAACAGTGGGTAAGTCTGTTACCAAACTTTGTATTCATGATTCATGTTTTATTTTTGTTATTTGTCAAAAAATTTGAAGCGAAACACAAAGAAGTAAAAAAAGACATAGTTCCCATGGAAAAAAAAAACAATACATATTAATTTCTAGGAAAGCTAGAATTGTTTAGTTGGCACGAGCAAATATATTTAAAAGTCTGATATCGGTTCTCACTTGAATAATATTTGGCAGAATACTGTAATTACACAATCAAAAAAGAAAGATAGTTCAAAGCATCTTGAATAACAGCATATTTTTTTGAAAATGTTAACACTTAAAAAGTCAAAAAGATTTCTTAAAAATAATGGGATTCTTCTTAGAAAAGTACACCAGTAAAGAGTGAGAAAATTTAAAGATCCTAAATGTGAGACTTAAAATCCCTGCCGGAAAAAAATATAAATACAATAGACCAAAAGTGTTGTAATTTTAATATATGTGTGTGTATATATACCCAATGTAAAATGTACGCAAATAAACACATTTTCTCCTATTCCTTTGGTGACCAAAGTCTGTATTTCCTGGCAAATCAATGGAGCAACAGGAACAACGCAGGATCCAACAACAGCTACAGCCGCTACAACAACAAGCCCAGCAACAACAACTATAACCTCAACTACAACAACAAGCCTCCACACAAGCCTCAACAACACTATGTCAAACACCTAAGCCCAACAACACTAAACCCTACAACCACAGCATCCAACAACAACAATGCCCATCAACAAGTGCTCCAAAAACAACGAAGCCCCTACCACACAAGCCTCCATCAACAACAAGTGGTCAACAACAACAGAAGCCCCTACCAGCACAAGCCTCCAACAACAACAATTGCCCTGACAACAACCAGTGCTCCAACAACAACAGAATCCCCTACCACAACAAGCTCTCCAACAAATACGGCTCCAACTACAACAGGTGCTCCAACAACAACTGAAGCCCCTACCACCACAAGCCCTCCAACTACAACAATTGCCCCAACAACAACAAGTGCTCCAACAACAACTGAAGCCCCTACCACAACAAGCCTTCCATCAACAACAAGTGGTCAAACAACAACAGAAGCCCCTACCACCACAAGCCCTCCAACAACAACAATTGCCCCGACAACAACCAGTGCTCCAACAACAACAGAATCGCCCACCACAACAAGCCCTCCAACAACAACTATGGCTCCAACTACAACAAGTGCTCCAACAACAACAGAAGCCCCTACCACCACAAGCCCTCCAACAACAACAATTGCCCTGACAACAACCAGTGCTCCAACAACAACAGAATCACCTACCACAACAAGCCCTCCAACAACAACTAGTGCTCCAACAACAAGTGCTCCAACAACAACAGAAGCCCATACCACAACAAGCCCTCCAACAACAACTGCTCCAACAACAACAAGTGCTCCAACTACAACAGAAGCCCCAACCACCACAAGCCCTTTAACAACCACTATGGCTATGACTACAACAATTGCGCCAACAACAACTGAAGCCCCTACCACAACAAGCCCTCCAACAACAACTATGGATCCAACAACAACAAGTGCTCCAACAACAACAGAAGCCCCTACCACAACAAGCACTATGACTCCAACTACAACTAATGCTCCAACAACAACTGAAGCCCCTACAACCACAAGCCATCCAACAACAACAATTGCCCCGACTACAACAAGTGCTCCAAAAACAACTGAAGCCCCTACCACAACAAGCCTTCCATCAACAACAAGTGGTCAAACAACAACAGAAGCCCCTACCACCACAAGCCCTCCAACAACAACAATTGCCCAGACAACAACCAGTGCTCCAACAACAACAGAATCCCCTACCACAACAAGCTCTCCAACAACTACGGCTCCAACTACAACAGGTTCTCCAACAACATCTGAAGCCCCTACCACCACAAGCCGTCCAACAACAACAATTGCCACGACAACAAGCAGTGCTCCAACAACAACAGAATCACCCACCACAACAAGCCCTCCAACAACTACGGCTCCAACTACAACAAGTGATCCAACAACAACAGAATCACCTACCACAACAAGCTCTCCAACAACAACTACAGCTCCAACAACAACAAGTGCTCCAACAACAACAGAAGCCCCTACCACAACAAGCCCTCCAACAACAACTACGGCTCCAAAAACAACAAGTGCTCTAACAACAACAGAAGCCCCAACCACCACAAGCCGTCCAACAACCACTATGGCCCCGACTACAACAAGTGCTCCAACAACAACAGAATCCCCTACCACAACAAGCCCTTTAACAACCACTATGGCTATGACTACAACAATTGCGCCAACAACAACTGAAGCCCCTACCACAACAAGCCCTCCAACAACAACTATGGATCCAACAACAACAAGTGCTCCAACAACAGAAGCCCCAACCACCACAAGCCCTCCAACAACCACTATGGCCCTGACTACAACAAGTGCTCCAACAACAACAGAATCCCCTACCACAACAAGCCCGCCAACAACAACAAGTGGTTCAACAACAACAGAAGCCCGTACCAACACTAGCCCTCCAACAACAACAAATGGTGCAACAACAACAGAAGCCCCTACCACCACTAGCCCTCGAACAACAACAATAGCCCTGACAACAACCAGTGCTCCAACAACAACAGAATCCCCTACCACAACAAGCTCTCCAACAACTACGACTCAAACTACAACAGATTCTCCAACAACAACAGAATCACCTACCACAACAAGCTCTCCAACAACAACTACAGCTCCAACAACAACAAGTGCTCCAACAACGCCAGAAGCCCCTACCACGACAAGCCCTCCAACAACAACTACGGATCCAACAACAACAAGCCCTCCAACAACAACTATGGCCCCAACTACAGCAAGTGCTCCAACAACAACAAGTGGTCCAACAACAACAGAAGCCCCTACCACCACTAGCCCTCCAACAACAACAATAGCCCTGACAACAACCAGTGCTCCAACAACAACAGAATCCCCTACCACAACAAGCTCTCCAACAACTACGGCTCCAACTACAACAGGTTCTCCAACAACAACAGTATCACCTACCACAACAAGCTCTCCAACAACAACTACAGCTCCAACAACAACAAGTGCTCCAACAACAACAGAAGCCCCTACCACCACTAGCCCTCCAACAACAACAATAGCCCTGACAACAACCAGTGCTCCAACAACAACAGAATCCCCTACCACAACAAGCTCTCCAACAACTACGGCTCCAACTACAACAGGTTCTCCAACAACAACAGTATCACCTACCACAACAAGCTCTCCAACAACAACTACAGCTCCAACAACAACAAGTGCTCCAACAACAACAGAAGCCCCTACCACCACAAGCCCTCCAACAACAACTATGGATCCAACAACAACAAGTGCTCCAACCACAAAAGCCCCGACCACCACAAGCCCTCCAACCACCACTATGGCCCTGACTACAACAAGTGCTCCAACTACAACAGAAAACCCAACCACCACAAGCCCTTTAACAACCACTATGGCTATGACTACAACAATTGCGCCAACAACAACTGAAGCCCCTACCACAACAAGCCCTCCAACAACTACTATGGATCCAACAACAACAAGTGCTCCAACAACAGAAGCCCCAACCACCACAAGCCGTCCAACAACCACTATGGCCCTGACTACAACAAGTGCTCCAACAACAACAGAATCCCCTACCACAACAAGCCCGCCAACAACAACAAGTAGTTCAACAACAACAAAAGCCCCTACCACCACTAGCCCTCCAACAACAACAAATGGTCCAACAACAACAGAAGCCCCTACCACCAGTAGCCCTCCAACAACAACAATAGCCCTGACAACAACCAGTGCTCCAACAACAACAAATCCCCACCACAACAAGCTCTCCAAAACTACGGCTCCAACTACAACAGTTTCCAACAACAACAAACCTCACCTACCCAACAACAAGCTCTCCCAACCACACAACTACAGCTCCAACAACAACAAGTCTCACAACAACCAACAGAAGCCCCTACCACCACTAGCCCTCCAACAAAATCAATAGCCCTGACAACAACCAGTGCTCCAACAACAACAGAATCCCCTACCACAACAAGCTCTCCAAAAACTCCGGCACCAACTACAACAGGTTCTCCAACAACATCTGAAGCCCCTACCACCACAAGCCTTCCAACAACAACTATGGATCCAACAACAACAAGTGCACCAACCACAAAAGCCCCGACCACCACAAGCCCTCCAATAACCACTATGGCCCTGACTACAACAAGTGCTCCAACAACAACAGAATCCCCTACCACAACAAGCACTCCAACAACAAGTGGTTCAACAACAACAGAAGCCCCTACCACCACTAGCCCTCCAACAACAACAAGTGGTCCAACAACAACAGAAGCCCCTACCACCACTAGCCCTCCAACAACAACAAGTGGTTCAACAACAACAGAAGCCCCTACCACCACTAACCCGCCAACAACAACAATAGCCCTGACAACAACCAGTGCTCCAACAACAACAGAATCACCTACCACAACAAGCTCTCCAACAACAACTACAGCTCCAACAACAACAAGTGCTCCAACAACAACAGAAGCCCCTACCACGACAAGCCCTCCAACAACAACTATGGATCCAACAACAACAAGTGCTCCAACAACAGAAACCCCAACCACCAAAAGCCCTCCAACAACCTAGCCCACACAACAAGTGCTCCAACAACAACAGAATCCCCTACCACAACAAGCCCTCCAACAACAACAAGTGGTTCAACAACAACAGAAGCCCCTACCATCACAAGCCCTCCAACAGCAACTATGTATCCAACAACATCAAGTGCTCCAACAACAGAAGCCCCAACCACCACAAGCCCTCCAACAACCACTATGGCCCTGACTACAACAGGTTCTCCAACAACAACAGAATCACCTATCACAACAAGCTCTCCAACAACAACTACAGGTCCAACAACAACAAGTGCTCCAACAACAACAGAAGCCCCTACCACAACAAACCCTACAAGAACAACTATGGCCCTGAGAACAACCAGTGCTCCAACAACAACAGAATCCCCTACCACAACAAGCTCTCCAACAACTACGGCTCCAACTACAACAGGTTCTCCAACAACAAGAGAATCACCTACCAAAACAAGCTCTCCAACAACAACTACAGCTCCAACAACAACAAGTGCTCCAACAACAACAGAAGCCCCTAGCACCACTAGCCCTCCAACAACAACAATAGCCCTGACAACAACTAGTGCTCCAACAACAACAGAATCCCCTACCACAACAAGCTCTCCAAAAACTACGGCACCAACTACAACAGGTTCTCCAACAACAACTGAAGCCCCTACCACAACAAGCCCTCCAACAACAACTATGGATCCAACAACAACAAGTGCTCCAACAACAGAAGCCCCAACCACCACAAGCCGTCCAACAACCACTATGGCCCTGACTACAACAAGTGCTCCAACAACAACAGAATCCCCTACCACAACAAGCCCGCCAACAACAACAAGTAGTTCAACAACAACAAAAGCCCCTACCACCACTAGCCCTCCAACAACAACAAATGGTCCAACAACAACAGAAGCCCCTACCACCAGTAGCCCTCCAACAACAACAATAGCCCTGACAACAACCAGTGCTCCAACAACAACAGAATCCCCTACCACAACAAGCTCTCCAATAACTACGGCTCCAACTACAACAGGTTCTCCAACAACAACAGTATCACCTACCACAACAAGCTCTCCAACAACAACTACAGCTCCAACAACAACAAGTGCTCCAACAACAACAGAAGCCCCTACCACCACTAGCCCTCCAACAACAACAATAGCCCTGACAACAACCAGTGCTCCAACAACAACAGAATCCCCTACCACAACAAGCTCTCCAACAACTACGGTTCCAACTACAACAGGTTCTCCAACAACAACAGTATCACCTACCACAACAAGCTCTCCAACAACAACTACAGCTCCAACAACAACAAGTGCTCCAACAACAACAGAAGCCGCTACCACCACAAGCCCTCCAACAACAACTATGGATCCAACAAAAACAAGTGCTCCAACCACAAAAGCCCCGACCACCACAAGCCCTCCAACCACCACTATGGCCCTGACTACAACAAGTGCTCCAACTACACCAGAAAACCCAAACACCACAAGCCCTTTAACAACCACTATGGCTATGACTACAACAATTGCGCCAACAACAACTGAAGCCCCTACCACAACAAACCCTCCAACAACAACTATGGATCCAACAAAAACAAGTGCTCCAACAATAGAAACCCCAACCACCACAAGCCGTCCAACAACCACTATGGCCCTGACTACAACAAGTGCTCCAACAACAACAGAATCCCCTACCACAACAAGCCCGCCAACAACAACAAGTAGTTCAACAACAACAAAAGCCCCTACCACCACTAGCCCTCCAACAACAACAAATGGTCCAACAACAACAGAAGCCCCTACCACCACTAGCCCTCCAACAACAACAAAATCCCCTACCACAACAAGCTCTCCAAGAACTACGGCTCAAACTACAACAGATTATCCAACAACAACAGAATCACCTACCACAACAAGCTCTCCAACAACAAGTACAGCTCCAACAACAACAAGTGCTCCAACAACAACAGAAGCCCCAACCACCACAAGGCCTCCAACAACAACAAGTGGTTCAACAACAACAGAAACCCCTACCACCATTAGCTCTCCAACAACAACTACGGCTACAACAACAAGTGCTCCAACAACAACAGAAGCCCCAACCACAACAAGCCCTTCAACAACGGCTACGGCTCCAACAACAACAGAATCCCCTACCACAACAAGGCCTCCAACTACAACAGGTTCTCCAACAACAACAGAATCCCCTACCACAACAAGCTCTCCAACAACTACTATGGCCCCACCTACAACAAGTGCTCCAACAACAACAGAATCACCTACCACAACAAGCTCTCCAACAACAACAAGTGCTTCAACAACAACAGAAGCCCCAACCACAACAAGCACTTCAACAACGGCTACGGCTCCAACAACAACAAATGCTCCAACAACAACAGAAGCGCCTCCCACAACAAGCCCTCCAACAACAACTATGGCCCCAACTACAACAAGTTCTCAAACAACAACAGAAGCCCCTACCACAACAAGCCCTTCAACAACAACAATAGCCCTTACAACAACCAGTGCTCCAACAACAACAGAATCACCTACCATTACAAGCTCTCCAACAACAACTAGCGCTCCAACAACAACCAAAGGCCCTACCACAACAAGCCCTCCAACGAGCACTATAACTCCATCTACAACTAATGCTCCAACAACAACAGAAGCCCCTACAACCACAAGCCCTCCAACAACCACTATGGTTCCAACTACAACAAGTGCTCCAACAACAACTGATACCCCTACCACAACAAGCCTGTCCATGACAACAAACCACTAACAGCCCAACCAACAACAACACAATGGCTTACTACAACAATGCAGACAAACCACAAGCCCCAACAACCACACCACCAACATAGGCCTACCACATCAAAAACAACAAGCGGGTTTCACAACAACCACAGAACCCCTACCACAACAAGCTCTCCAACAACTACGGCCTACACAGCCAACACATTGAGCCTACCAACAACAACAGGAAGCACTCCAACGCCACAACAAGCCCTCACAACAACAGGACCACGGCTCCAACAACAACCAACACAACTCCACCATACCACACAAAGGCTCCCTCCCACACACAAGCCAAAATAAGACCTCCAACAACAACAGAAGCCCCTACAACCACAAGCCCTCCAACAACAACAATTGCCGTGACAACAACTAGTGCTCCAACAACAACAGAATCCCCTACCACAACAAGCTCTCCAACAACTACGGCTCCAACTACAACAGGTTCTCCAACAACATCTGAATCCCCTACAACCACAAGACATCCAACAACAACAATAGCCACGACAACCAGTGCTCCAACAACAACAGAATCTCCCACCACAACAAGCCCTCCAACAACAACTATGGCCCCAACTACAACAAGTGCTCCAACGACAACAGAAGCCCCTTCAACCACAAGCCCTTCAACAACAACAATAGCCCTGACAACAACCAGTGCTCCAACAACAACAGAATCACCTACCACAACAAGCTCTCCAACAAGTACTATGACTCCAACAACAACTAATGCTCCAACAACAACTGAAGCCCCTACAACCACAAGCCATCCAACAACAACAATTTCCCCGACTACAACAAGTGCTCTAACTACAACAGAAGCCCCAACCACCAAAAGCCCTCCAAAAACCACAATGGCTATGACCACAACAATTGCGCCAACAACAACTGAAGGCCCTACCACAACAAGCCCTCCAAGAACAACTATGGATCCAACAACAACAAGTGCTCCAACTACAACAGAAGCCCCAACGACCACAAGCCCTCCAAAAACCACAATGGCTATGACCACAACAATTGCGCCAACAACAACTGAAGCCCCTACCACAACAAGCCCTCCAAGAACAACTATGGATCCAACAACAACAAGTGCTCCAACAACAGAAGCCCGAACCACCACAAGCCCTCCAATATCCACTATGGCCCTGACTACAACAAGTGCTCCAACAACATCTGAAGCCCGTACCACAACAAGCTTTCCAACAACAGCAATTGCCCTGACAACAACCAGTGCTCCAACAACAACAAAATCCCCTACCACAACAAGCTCTCCATCAACTACGGTTCCAACTACAGCGAGTGCTCCAACAACAACAGAAGCCCCTACTACTACCACAAGCCCTCCAACAACCACTATGGTTCCAACTACAACAAGTGCTCCAACAACAACAGAATCCCCTACCACAACAAGCTCTCCAACAACTACGGCACCAACTATGACAGGTTTTCCAACAACATCTGAAGCCCCTACCACCACAAGCCCTCCAACAACAACAATGACCCCAACTACAACAAGTGCTCCAACAACAACTGAAGCCCCTACCACAACAAGCCATCCAACGATAACAAGTGCTCCAACAACAACAGAAGCCCCTACCACCACAAGTCCTCCAACAACAACAATTGCCCTGACATCAACCAATGCTCCAACAACTACGGCTCCAACTGCAACAGGTTCTCCAACAACATCTGAAGCCCCTACCAGCACAAGCCCTCCAACAACAACAATTGCCACGACAACAACCAGTGCTCCAAAAACAACAAAAGCCCCTACCACCACAAGCCCTCCAACAACAACTACGGCTCTAACAACAAAAGAAGCCTCTACCACAACAAGCGCTCCAACAACAACTACGGCTCCAACAACAAAAGAAGCCCCTACCACAACAAGCCCTCCAACAAGCATTATGACTCCAACAACAACTAATGCTCCAACAACATCTGAAGCCCCTACAACCACAAGCCATCCAACAACAACAATTGCCCCGACTACAACAAGTGCGCCAACAACAACAGAAGCACCTACTACCACAAGCCCTCCAACAACAACTAATACCCCTACCACAACAAGCCCTGTGACAACAACTACAGCCCCAACAACAACAAGTGCTCCAACAACAACAGAAGCCCCTACCACAACACACTCTCCAACAACAGCTATGGATTCAACAACAACAAGTGCTCCAACAACAATAGAAGCCCCTACCACCACAAGCCCCCCAACAACAACAAATGCCCTGACAACAACCAGTGCTCCAACAACAACAGAATCCCGTACCACAACAAGCTCTCCAACAATTACGGCTCCAACTACAACAGGTTCTCCAACAACAACAGAAGCCCCAAACACAACAAGCCCTCCAACAACAACAACTGCCACGACAACAACCAGTGCTCCAACAACAACAGAATTGCCCACCACAACAAGCCCTCCAACAACTATGGCTCCAACTACAACAAGTGCTCCGACAACAACAGAAGCCCCTACTACAGCAAGCACTGTGACAATAACTACAGCGCCAACAACAAAAAGTGCTCCAAGTACAATAGAAGCCCCAACCACCTCAAGCCCTCCAACAACCACTGTGACCCTGACTACAACAAGTGCTCCAACAACAACTGGAGCCCCTAACACAACAAGCTCTCCAACTACAACTATGGCTCCAGCAACAAATGAAGCCCTCACAAGAACGAGCACTACAACAACAACTATGGCCCCTTCCACCACAAGCCGTCCAACAACAACTATGGTTCCAAAACCAACTGAAGCCCTTACCACCACAAGCCCTCCAACAATAACAATTGCCCCATCTACAACAAGTGCTCCAACAACAACAGAAGCACCTGTAAGAACAAGCCCTCCAACAACAACAATTGCGCCGACTACAACAAGTGCGCCAACAACAACAGAAGCGCCTACCCCAACAAGCACTCAAACAACAACTACGGCTCCAACTACAACAAGTGCTCCAACAACAAAAATAGCTTCAACAAGAACAATTATCCCGACTACAACAAGTGCTCCAACATCAACAGATGCTCCTTCCACAACAATCCCTCCAACAACAACTGAAGCCCAGACTACCAGTCATCCATTATCCACTATGGCTCCAACTACAAGTCCTCCAACAACAACGGAAGCGCCTACAACAACAAGCCTTCCAACAACAACGATGGCCCCGACTACAACAAATGCTTTAACAACAACTGACACCTATACCATAACAAGCTCTGTGACAACAACTACAGCCCCGACAACAACAAGTGCTTCAACTACAACAGATGCCTTAACGACCACAAGCCCTCCAACAAGCACTATGGCTCCAACTACAACAATTGCTCCAACAACGGAAGCCCCTACAACAACAAGCCTTCCAACAACAATTATGGATCCAACTACAACAAGTGCATTAACAAGAACAGAACCCCCAACCACCACAAGCACTCCAGCAACAACAATTGCCTTGACTACAAGTGCTCCAACAACAACAGAACGGCCTACCGCAACAAGCCCTCCAACAACAAGTATAGCTCAAATTACAACAAGCCCAACAACAACAACTATGGCTCCAACAACAACTGAGGTCGCCACAGCAACAAGCACTCCAACAACCACTATGGCCCCTACTACAACAAGACCTCAAACAACAACTATAGCTTCAACAACAACTGATGCCACCACAAGAACAATCACTCCAACGACAACAATTGCCCTGACTACAACAAGAGCTCCAACAACAAAAGCACCTGCCACAACAAGCACTCCAACAACAACTATGGCTCCAACTACAAGAAGTGCTCCAACAACAACCGAAGCAGCTACCACAACAAGCCCTCCAACAACTATGCCTCCAACAACAACAAGTGCTCCAACAACAACAGATGCCCCTACCACACCAATCCCTCCAACAACAACTATGGTTCCAACTACAACAAGTGCTCCAACAACAACTATAGCTGCAACTACGAGTGCTCTAACAACAACCGAAGCCCCTACCACAACAATTCATCCAATAACAACAATTGCCTCGACTACAACAAGTGCTCCAACAACAACAGAAGCACCTCCAACGACCAGCCCACTAATATCAACTATGGCTCCAACTACAACGAGTGCTCCAACAACAACAAATGCCCCTACCACAACAAAACCTCCAACAACAACTATGGCTCCAACTACAATGAGTGCTCCAACAACAACAGAAGCCCGTACCACAACCAGCCTTCCAACAACTAAATTTCCTCAAACTATGAGTGCTCCAACAACAACAGAATTCCTTACCACAACCAGCCCTATTGCAACAACTACAGCCCTGACAGCAATAAGCCCTCCAACAGCAATGATTGCCCCTACTGCAACAAGTGCTCCAACAAGAACAGAAGCCCAAACCAGAACAACATTTCCTTTAGCAACAACTATGGCTACAACAACAACGAGTGCTCCAACAACAACTGAAAACCTAAGTAGAACAATTGTTCCAACATCACCTGAAGCCTCAAAGACCACAAGTGTTCTGACAATAAGTGATGCTCCAACTACTACAATTGCTCCAATGTTGACTGAGCATTCAGTTACAGCTAATGGCCCAAATACTACAAGTGCTCCTATAATAATTGTAGCGCCTATTAGCACAAGTGCTCCAACAAATACAAGTACAACTTCCATGATGATAAGCAATCCAATGACTAAAACTGAAGCTACAACATCAAGCAATCAAACAATGGATGCTGTAACTACATTTTCTCCAACAACTATGACTAGTGCTCTTAATACAAGTGCTTCAACAAAAGGAAGGGAAGCTCCCTCAGCAAGCACTCTGTCAACAACAATAAATACTCGACCATCTTCAACAAAAACAGATACCCCCTTTCAAGTTGTAACAAATTCTGTAATATCTTCTACAACAGGTGGTGCTACATCTGTCACTGGTAAAACTAATTTGCCAGTATCTGCAACAACTTCAGCTGTTGTTCCAAAGATTTCTTTACCAGCAACTGAAATTCCAGTCACAAAAACATTCGCTAGAACAATTACCCCAACAGAAGCTGCTACGGTCACTGTTGGAACAACTTCTTCATCTTCAAAAACCTCAGCTGATGTTACAATTTCACAGCCAGCCACAAGAAGTGTTGCTCCCATTTCACAAGCACCAACATTCGCGGGAACAGAAACCACAACAGCAGCTCCACATACAGTGTATGTTTCCATTTTGTTCTTTGGACTTAGAGATGGGGTCCTTCTAGTCCTCCCTCCCAGTTTGTCTGTCTAACCTGCGGTTCTAATCCTCATGTTATCTCTGTGTGTTTCTGCAGTGTGGGTCCAGTGTTTATCTTTGTCCGACTTGTGTTCCACACCAACAACACCGTCCCCAGTGAGAGTGATGTTCTGGCAAAGGGCAGTCCTTTCTTGAATGGTGATGAAATCCGGTTGAATGATACCGTGAGGGTGCAGAATCTCACATATGAGCGTACGTAACACGTCTACACACCCTATCTTTTCCACTGTCCCTTGGCATCTTTCAGCCATCTTTAATCCAATGCTTTCATAGGACCTTTTTTAAAGAGTGTAACAATAATATTATTCAATGTAATATTGTATTTTTGTACTTTTATGAATTGTGACTCAGTAATAAAAACTTTTTAATGATGTCGTGAATTCTTTATACAGAGATAGCGTTACAGACGAGGGTGCTTGCACGTACTCTATGTGCCTCAGTGACAACAACAGAAATGCTATGAGAAGTTTCAATGCGAAGCCAAAGCAAAACGTGTTTTTCAAGAATCTCCTTCTAATTGATTCTTTCTCAGGATTATCAGATAATTCCTTCGCTTTGACACTGGCCTACAAGATCAATGACGTGAGCTTTCCAGAGAATGTTGAACTCAGGACAGAGACGCAAGCACGCATTCAGGACTCTGTCAACAACTTGGTAAGCCTAGCATATCGGCATGCAGCACAGTAAAGTAGCAACAAACAGACATTAATTGTTGATAAGAACATTCTCTTCAGAGACCTTAAAGGTCTAAACTACTGTCCAGCTGTTGCAGTATCATGATGCATCTCAAAGCCTTCTGAATTGCAGTATATTCCGTTGCCATCTTCCTGTAGATGCATGGGTAACTCCAGTAATTTCTGGGTTATTGTTCAGTTGACCAATGAATCAAAGTTTATCTAGCAGTGAGCATAATTTCTAAATTTGTAGATAATCTTCACTCACCTATTTATTTCCTCTTAAACCTCCAGCTGAATGGATTGCTGAACCAACCTAATGCAAGTCCTTTTACCTTCCCACAAGCAAATTTTACGTAAGTCACCAACTTTGGGCTCTTTGGTCTGACTTTGTTCTTTACAATATTGACATATCATCATTGAGAAAAGTTGCAAATGTACCATTGTGGTAAAATAAACTAAAAGTACAATTGATCAGCATGGGGCAAACCTCTGAAATTCTACCTTTACACATCTTTCTGCAGCCACCTGCCCAACGAGATTCATGCCAATGTGGAGTATGTCTTTCGGGAAGGTGACATCAACCAACCAAGCAACTTCCTGGCTGCGATACTGGCAGTTAGTGGTAAGTTACCCCTGACACCCATCAACTCATGCTAAACGTCATGCTGTTCTTGCATCATAAAACATGATTTGCTGTAGTGCCCACCTCATTTTGGCAGAACTGACCACTCTCGGATGTACAGCTTCCCAGATTACTGTGTACTTCCATTTTACGATTTTATGTGCTGTTTCCAAGATTGTGAATTCCCTGTACTGTGAGTTAGAGTGGAAAGGACAGTTGTGTGTTTCCTTGAAATTCACCTGTTTCCGCTCCAACATCTCTGAAAATCTGCTTTTTTGCAGGATAACGTTTCTAATTTAGTTATGTTTGTGTCTCATTGTTTCTGCACTTTCATGTCTTGCCACCATTACAGCTTCCCCTGCCATTGCTACAACGAGTTCTCCAGCAGTGACCACCACAGCAGCTCCATATACAGTGTATGTTTCCATTATTATCTTTGGTTTTGTAGTTGGGGACCTGCCAGTGAAATAATTTCTCTGTCCAACCTGCTGTTTGATGGACTTCTAATGCTAATGTTATCTCCATGTGTTTCTGCAGTGTGGGTCCAGTTTTTATCTTTGTCCGACTTGTGTTCCACACCAACAACACCGTCCCCAGTGAGAGTGATGTTCTGGCAAAGGGCAGTCCTTTCTTGAATGGTGATGAAATCCGGTTGAATGATACCGTGAGGGTGCAGAATCTCACATATGAGCGTACGTAACACGTCTACACACCCCATCCTTTCCACTGTCCCTTGGCATCTTTCAGCCATCTATAGTCCAATGCTTTCATAGGACCTTTTGTAAAGAGTGTAACAATAATATTATTCAATGTAATATTGTATTTTTGTACTTTTATGAATTGTGACTCAGTAATAAAAACTTTTTAATGATGTCGTGAATTCTTTATACAGAGATAGCGTTACAGACGAGGGTGCTTGCACTTACTCTATGTGCCTCAGTGACAACAACAGAAATGCTATGAGAAGTTTCAATGCGAAGCCAAAGCAAAACGTGTTTTTCAAGAATCTCCTTCTAATTGATTCTTTCTCAGGATTATCAGATAATTCCTTCGCTTTGACACTGGCCTACAAGATCAATGACGTGAGCTTTCCAGAGAATGTTGAACTCAGGACAGAGACGCAAGCACGCATTCAGGACTCTGTCAACAACTTGGTAAGCCTAGCATATCGGCATGCAGCACAGTAAAGTAGCAACAAACAGACTTTAATTGTTGATAAGAATATTCTCTTCAGAGACCTTAAAGGTCTAAACTACTGTCCAGCTGTTGCAGTATCATGATGCATCTCTCAGCCTTCTGAATTGCAGTATATTCCGTTGCCATCTTCCTGTAGATGCATGGGTAACTCCAGTAATTTCTGGGTTATTGTTCAGTTGACCAATGAATCAAAGTTTATCTAGCAGTGAGCATAATTTCTTAATTTGTAGATAATCTTCACTCACCTATTTATTTCCTCTTAAACCTCCAGCTGAATGGATTGCTGAACCAACCTAATGCAAGTCCTTTTACCTTCCCACAAGCAAATTTTACGTAAGTCACCAACTTTGGGCTCTTTGGTCTGACTTTGTTCTTTACAATATTGACATATCATCATTGAGAAAAGTTGCAAATGTACCATTGTGGTAAAATAAACTAAAAGTACAATTGATCAGCATGGGGCAAACCTCTGAAATTCTACCTTTACACATCTTTCTGCAGCCACCTGCCCAACGAGATTCATGCCAATGTGGAGTATGTCTTTCGGGAAGGTGACATCAACCAACCAAGCAACTTCCTGGCTGCGATACTGGCAGTTAGTGGTAAGTTACCCCTGGCACCCATCAACTCATGCTAAACGTCATGCTGTTCTTGCATCATAAAACATGATTTGCTGTAGTGCCCACCTCATTTTGGCAGAACTGACCACTCTCGGATGTACAGCTTCCCAGATTACTGTGTACTTCCATTTTACGATTTTATGTGCTGTTTCCAAGATTGTGAATTCCCTGTACTGTGAGTTAGAGTGGAAAGGACAGTTGTGTGTTTCCTTGAAATTCACCTGTTTCCGCTCCAACATCTCTGAAAATCTGCTTTTTTGCAGGATAACGTTTCTAATTTAGTTATGTTTGTGTCTCATTGTTTCTGCACTTTCATGTCTTGCCACCATTACAGCTTCCCCTGCCATTGCTACAACGAGTTCTCCAGCAGTGACCACCACAGCAGCTCCATATACAGTGTATGTTTCCATTATTATCTTTGGTTTTGTAGTTGGGGACCTGGCAGTGAAATAATTTCTCTGTCCAACCTGCTGTTTGATGGACTTCTAATGCTAATGTTATCTCCATGTGTTTCTGCAGTGTGGGTCCAGTTTTTATCTTTGTCCGACTTGTGTTCCACACCAACAACACCGTCCCCAGTGAGAGTGATGTTCTGGCAAAGGGCAGTCCTTTCTTGAATGGTGATGAAATCCGGTTGAATGATACCGTGAGGGTGCAGAATCTCACATATGAGCGTACGTAACACGTCTACACACCCTATCTTTTCCACTGTCCCTTGGCATCTTTCAGCCATCTTTAATCCAATGCTTTCATAGGACCTTTTTTAAAGAGTGTAACAATAATATTATTCAATGTAATATTGTATTTTTGTACTTTTATGAATTGTGACTCAGTAATAAAAACTTTTTAATGATGTCGTGAATTCTTTATACAGAGATAGCGTTACAGACAAGGGTGCTTGCACGTACTCTATGTGCCTCAGTGACAACAACAGAAATGCTATGAAAAGTTTCAATGCGAAGCCAAAGCAAAACGTGTTTTTCAAGAATCTCCTTCTAATTGATTCTTTCTCAGGATTATCAGATAATTCCTTCGCTTTGACACTGGCCTACAAGATCAATGACGTGAGCTTTCCAGAGAATGTTGAACTCAGGACAGAGACGCAAGCACGCATTCAGGACTCTGTCAACAACTTGGTAAGCCTCACATATCGGCATGCAGCACAGTAAAGTAGCAACAAACAGACATTAATTGTTGATAAGAACATTCTTCAGAGACCTTAAAGGTCTAAACTACTGTCCAGCTGTTGCAGTATCATGATGCACTCTCAGCCTTCTGAATTGCAGTATATTCCGTTGCCATCTTCCTGTAGATGCATGGGTAACTCCAGTAATTTCTGGGTTATTGTTCAGTTGACCAATGAATCAAAGTTATCTAGCAGTGAGCATAATTCTTAATTTGTAGATATCTTCACTCACCTTTATTTCCTCTTAAACCTCCAGCTGAATGGATTGCTGAACCAACCTAATGCAAGTCCTTTTCACCTTCCCACAAGCAAATTTTACGTAAGTCACCAACTTTGGGGTCTTTGGTCTGACTTGTTCTTTACATATTGACATATCATCATTGAGAAAAGTTGCAAATGTTTCATTGTGGTAAAATAACTAAAAGTACAATTGATAGCATGGGGCAAACTCTGAAATTCTACCTTACACATCTTTCTGCAGCCACCTGCCCAACGAGATGCGTGCTAATGTGGAGTATGTCTTTCGGGAAGGTGACATCAACCAACCAAGCAAGTTCCTGGCTGCGATACTGGCAGTTAGTGGTAAGTTACCCCTGGCACCCATCAACTCATGCTTAATATCATGCTATTCTTGCATCATAAAACATGATTTGCTGTAGTGCCCACCTCATTTTGGCAGAACTGACCACCCTCGGATGTACAGCTTCCCAGATTACTGTGTACTTCTATTTTCCGATTTTATGTGTTGTTTCCAAGATTGTGAATTCCCTGAAGTGCGTGTTAGAGTGGAAAAGACAGTTGTGTGTTTCCTTGAAATTCACCTGTTACTGCTCCAACATCTCTGAAAATCTGCTTTTTTGCAGGATAACGTTTCTAATTTAGTTATGTTTGTGTCTCATTGTTTCTGCACTTTCATGTCTTGCCACCATTACAGCTTCCCCTGCCATTGCTACAACGAGTTCTCCAGCAGTGACCACCACAGCAGCTCCATATACAGTGTATGTTTCCATTATTATCTTTGGTTTTGTAGTTGGGGACCTGCCAGTGAAATAATTTCTCTGTCCAACCTGCTGTTTGATGGACTTCTAATGCTAATGTTATCTCCATGTGTTTCTGCAGTGTGGGTCCAGTTTTTATCTTTGTCCGACTTGTGTTCCACACCAACAACACCGTCCCCAGTGAGAGTGATGTTCTGGCAAAGGGCAGTCCTTTCTTGAATGGTGATGAAATCCGGTTGAATGATACCGTGAGGGTGCAGAATCTCACATATGAGCGTACGTAACACGTCTACACACCCCATCTTTTCCACTGTCCCTTGGCATCTTTCAACCATCTTTAATCCAATGCTTTCATGGGACCTTTTTTAAAGAGTGTAACAATAATATTATTCAATGTAATATTGTATTTTTGTACTTTTATGAATTGTGACTCAGTAATAAAAACTTTTTAGTGATGTCGTGAATTCTTTATACAGAGATAGCGTTACAGACGATGGTGCTTGCACGTACTCTATGTGCCTCAGTGAGAAAAACAGAAATGCTATGAGAAGTTTCAATGCGAAGCCAAAGCAAAATGTGTTTTTCAATAATCTCCTTCCAATTGTTTCTTTCTCAGGATTATCAGATAATTCCTTCGCTTTGACACTGGCCTACAAGATCAATGACTTGAGCTTTCCAGAGAATGTGAAACTCAGGACGGAGACACAAGTGCGCATTCAAGATTCGGTCAACAACCTGGTAAGCCTAGCCTGTCGGCATGCAGCACAGCAAAGTAGTAGGAAACAGAATTGAATTTTTGATGAAAACATTCTCTATAGAGACCCTGAAAGGTCTAAACTAGTGTCCAGCTGTTACAGTATCATGATGCATCTCTCATCCTTCCGAATTGCAGTATATTCCGCTTCCATCTTCCTATAGATGCATGGGTAACTCCAGTCATTTCTGGGTTATTGTTCAGTTGACCGATGAATCAAATCTTGTATAGCAGTGAGCATAATTCCTTAATTTTGATAATTTT
>NW_026986428.1:0-22525 GCF_018555375.3 Anguilla rostrata
GCAAATAGTAGCGCATCTAGATTTTGACCAGTAGTTTGTATTTGTAAATGTAGGATGGCTTTAGATTTTCTTACTAAAGTCTGCAGGACTTCAAGCACAAAAACCATGTGCTGTGTCTCCTTCCAATTGAACAGCAATTCAACAGATCCTACAAAACCAGGTCTCAGAATTTCTTTTATTTATTTATTTTTTCCAGGTGGAGAAGGAAGAGTTTGCCATAAAAGTGAGTCCAAAGAGATTATTTTTCATTCATGGAAACAATTACTTGAAATGTTAAATTCTTGAAAAGTAAAAAAAAATGTAGTGTTAAGAATGTTTTTGTTTTTCTCCTTTCAATGAGATCATGAAATTGGCTTCTGGAACGAAGGGAGAAGACCCAATTAAGCACGTGAAATTCTACTCAAAGCAAGACCCTTGTACAGCCAAAACACTGGAAAGAAAGGAAGTAAGACATTTTAAATTTAAGATACCACTGAATAGAAGATATTTCCGTTTACATCAGCTTTACAGGGATGTCAGAAAAATGCATCCTCTTTGAATTCTATGGTCTTACACATTAGGACATAACTAACCCTCATGTAGTCCTCAGCAGTTCCTAACAGTAGGTAAATCGAACTTTATGTGACTCCTAACACAAACAAATTGTACTTTGTCATGACATATTCAACCAAAAATAAGCCAGCATGGAAATGAGTGCCACTGCAAACTGACTGCAAACCGGCTCAAATCTAATAAAACTTGTGTTCTGACTCCCCAGATCTCCCAGCTCCTCCCAAATGTCTTTTGTGAGACGGTGCTCCAAATTTTCAGCAAAAATTCAAAGGAAATAGAAGTTTCAGCCCTTATTCCAACAATAACAAAATGGTGTACGGACAACAACTACGAGCTACCTAAATAATAATCGGCCCAGGGCATTTTGATAGAACAGCAGTAAGCAAAAATTTTTTTTTTGAGAAAAGGCCAATAATACATTCCTTATACACCACTGCAGAGAAAAGGCTTAGGTAAAATATATGCAAAAGATTTGACATTCATTAGGCATTCACAAAAAAATGTTTTTTTAATGCCAACATGACATTTTTTGAAAAATATAAAAATATACATTTGTATTTGAGTAATATAAAGGTGAAAGGCTTTCACCACTATTATCTTCCTGGAATAAGTTGAAGCAGCTAAAGATACATTTTTTTCCCTGTTTTATCTTATTGTGTTCAACAATTGCTTCTCAAAGCAAATATGATTTAAAAAAAAGAAAAGCAAATATACTAAAACATATTTTATGGAATGTTTTGGGAGAAGAGGATTTAATTTTATTTTTATTTCATTTTCACTCTAATTGTAGAACATAAAAAGGCTGTCTTGATTATTTTTACCATTTTAATTTTATGTTAATCAACTAACAAGTCATTTTCTTTATTTGTCATTGTCTGTTAGAAATGATTGAGGCTGGGGAAGAAATTACCTGAAATGTTTGAACTGTAACATAAATTATTTTCATGCCAATTATTTACATGAGACTAATGAATTTGTTATTTCACTCAAGTGGACTTACTCCAAAGTGTAAAATAAACAGCAATTATAACAATAACAATTTATTATGAAAAATATTTTTAAACTGACATTCAATCTATAGTTGAAGATATATTCACACCACACAATCTATGTAAAAATAGCCATGTTAATGTTGACAGAATGTAAGGAGCAATATGGACATTGCATAACTAATAGGAATGTCCAATCATTTATAACATCTGGATTCTGTTTTAAAGGAATTATGCAGAATACATTTAATCCCAGATCCTTGTTTGTGTTTACTGAACCATTTGAATTTGAACTTTTTTTTTTTAACTTTAACTTTAATTTTCTAGGTATTTTTAACGTAAAGTGCTCAGCAGCTCAAATTAATGAAGCAAGATCTAGAACAGTGCAGCAATAAGATTCATGTGGCTATTTGTAACATGCTATTATCTGGATATGATGGAAATATTTATAACCATATATAAATGAGCTGTACACCTATATATTACATTTTCAAGATGTGTTTGAGTCTGTGGTGATGATTTGTGCTATTTTGTGAGTTGTGTTTTGTGGTTTCTTGGTTGTGTTTGATGTGTATTTTTTATGTGAAAAATCAAGAAAAATGATGATCACAAAAAATAAATAAATAACTGACCCTCTTACACTGATGTGTTCCTTATGTTTATCTGCTTGACGTGGCACCCCTTATTTTACTCCTCAAAAACGTGACCTCTCACTTGTTTTCTACTTTCTATTTAGTGACAGGGTTTAGATGACAGAGCAAGATAACCTAAGTGACATTCCTGTTGTATACTAATATATTGTGCACTTCCAGTCACTCAAGCCCAGAGTTCCCAGTCTGTTTTATACTAACTATTGCACAAAGAAAGTGTAATAACAATGATGGAGATGAGTTTATTAGATGATGCTTATTTAAGGACATATAAAACAGATGGCACTTTGCGGTTAGCTTCATCGCTGTAAATAGCAACTTTGCACTATGTTATAACAATACATTAGCTACACAGATTGCTAGTGGTGTGATTTGTTTTATGTGGGCCAGCTGTGTGCGATGTAGTTCAATATGCATGTAGGCTGACGTTAGGTATGATAGAACGATAGCACGACAGCTAACACTAGCATTCTATATCGGCCTTTTCCAGTTGGTTGGGCTCAGCTGGCTCTCTGGCGGAGCCATGTGCTTACCAATGACAAATGACAAATTCACAGTTCATGTAATTTTTTGATGAAAAACAATGCTTTTACTTTGCCTTTTTTGCAAGCTTTCTGGGTGTCTTATTTTTTATTTTATTTATTATTTGTCTACCTTAAAAAGTTAGATATACCTTTAAACAAATGTTTCTAAATTCAAGTCAGTGAAGAGATGTTGTGGAATTGATTAAATTGACAATTCATGAAGAAAGTTTGATATTTTCCTGATTCATTTGTATTAAAATGTGACAACATTTAGTCAAATAAAGTCTTTTGAGATGGTCATATCTGTAACATAAACAATTAAATGGAAGTGTTATGTTAAAGCTGGTTTTCTGCTTGGGGTCACTGCTGATCACACCCACATAATTGTGTATGTTGGGACTGCGAACACAGCTAAGGGTTACACAACAACAAAATATGGCTGCAAGCAGCAATTAAGGTGGCCAAGCCCTCAGAACCACGAATAACCAACTACCATTATTCTGCTTTCAGGTATGAAATCAATATATGTATATAAGTGTATATTGTAATGAATATGCTTGACACCGGCCCAGTTTATAAGTTGTTCATTTTTGTTCTTGTCCTGACATCTTGTGGACAAGTGGTGCAACTGCACTGTTAATGAAAATTTTTTTCTAAATAATAATGGTTATTTACAGTTTTTAAAAATCTTCAACACAACTGAGTGAACACAAAACACATTTCTAAAAGTATTACTTCATTTATTTAATGAAAAAGTTATCAAACACCCATGTCACCCATGTGAAAAAGTAATTGCCCTCTTAGTTACTCAATCAACCAATTAACCAAGTGTAATTGATAATTACATTCAGCTGATTGAACACAGCCAGGCTTGATTGCAACCAGCCCTGTTAAATTTAAATTTCAGTCATATTGAAACCTACCAGAGTGAAGTAGTCACCACAAAATTTCTATAACAGGGGAGCACAACTCTGGTCCTGGGGGACTGGTGTGCATGCTGGTTTTTGTACCAACCAGTTACCTTAGGTTTAGTTTTTTGACATCACTATAATCTAGGCTGGTCAACTCCTGGACTTGAGCACAGTAAACTCTTTAGGATACACCTGCAGTGTGCAGCTGGAGCTGGCGCTTATGTAATTTTCAGATCAAGATATGATTGAGTTAATCAAATAATTAAGAAGAGAAGTTAATACAAAATCCTGAAACGGATCGGCGCTTGTTGTGCACCCCTGTTCTACAAGCACTTTGTCATGATCAACAGAAATTCCAGGAGAGAAAAAAAGTTGTTGAAATATATCAGTCTGAAAAGAGCTACAAAGATATTTCTAAGGCTCTAAGACTCTTCCCAGGAATCTTCCCAGGAGTGACCTGTTACGTCCCATTATTTCTTAAATTCTTTTTTTTTTGGCTTTGTGTTTTGTTGCTGCTGCGTTGTTTCTGGCTCCCCTACAGAATACATACATCTAGGCTAAAGACATCCAAACTCAATTTTTCACAACTCTACACATTTCATGTTACCATACATTTCCTGTGTTAAGTAAATTATGGCATCTTCAGTGGGTCAAAGACCCAAAGATTTCAAGGGTCTGGGCAAAATCGGGAACTCTCCGACCTTTGGAACTTCGGAAATGTAGGCTACAAGATGCTGTTGAAAGCACCTCTTCCCTCTTTCTGTAAGGGAATATATATATATATATTTTAACCAAAAATACTCTGTACTATTCCCAATTGTAAAACAGTTTGCGCAGTGAAAAAAATCAATTCATCCATGTGCGGTTTCCAAAAAAAAAACAGGTTTGCCCCAAACATTGGTGAATACTTTGAGGTTCAGAACACGATTTGTGATCAGAGAAGTAGCCATATATTTAATTTTCCACCGTCTGCAATCTGACTCGACACAGCAGAAAAAAATAAATAAAAACGTATTGCCGCGTTTTAATTGTCCAATCATGCTTTGATTTTGTATTCTAGAACGGCTTGCCTCAACATTTAACTGGTGTCTTCATGCTGAATACGATTCATGTGATTCTAACGCGTTCACCGAAAGGGGCTTGGCGATATATACCTCTCCCAACGTAGAGCGTTCCGGTTCCAATACGACAGGCCCTAGTTTTGTTCAATAACACTCTCAGGTAGTTGAGCAAAACGTATTTATATGTTTGATATGGATCCTGACACCTATCCAAAACCCGACTTCATCAGTGACGGAGCGGTATAACAATGTTGCTTTCCAGACATGCAGAAGGCGCATCTTAAATACCGACAGTGCATTTAAAAATGAACTTCCTGTGCTGTGCTCATTTACATAACCAGTCGTAGTAAATACTGTGCTAAATTGAAAACATGCGGAGATATTGCAGAATTGTAGTGCATTTTTTCACATTTGGTGACGCTAAACGTGGAAAAATTGAGCAGCTTTTTACAAAGAGCGCCCCATAAGCAGCTGTGCTTTCAGAGAGCTTTCACTTCGAATAGTCGCGACAAAACTAGGCAAGAAAATGTTTTAATTCACAGGGTCCGGAACTCTTATTTCTAGGGGGCCAGACCTAGACATCATAGGCTCTTTGACAACGGTTGTCAAGGTTTCGCTTGAATAGCTTCAATTAGATCACCACAAGACGACTTACTAACTGACGCTCAACAGATTTCCACAGAGTTTATTTCTTTCTCTGCAAAACTATACAATTCTGAAATTCCTTCCTTTGATATCAGCAAATATAAATCCCTCTTTGGAAATCCAAATCTTCCCGTTCTATCCTCTAGGGACAGTAAAGGGATAATTATAGGACAGATTTCTTGACATTTTTCTTTGTTGTTACTTAAATAAAATATTGAATATTTTCCCAGTTGTTTGTTTTGTGGACTACCCAACCCAATACCTTTTACTGTTGTATCCTCCCCATGATTTTCACACTTATATGGCCCACAGTGTTTGATTTTGAAGTCTGCCCTGTGTTGCAACTTTGTATTTAAAAGCATGGTGGTGCAGTGGGTAGCACAGTTGCCCCACAACACAAAGATCCTGGGTTCAAAGCCGGCCTGGGACATGCTGTGTGGAGTTTGCATGTTCTCCCTGTGTCTGCGTGGGTTGTCTCTGGGTACTCCGGTTTCCTCCCACAGTCCAAAGACAGGCAGGTAGGCCAGTTGGAGACTCTAAATTGCCCATAGGTATGAGTGTGTGAGTGAATGGTGTGTGTGCGCTGCAATAGATTGGTGGGCTGACCAGGGTGTATTCCCGCCTCTCGTAGGCTCCAGCACCCCCTGTGACCCTGTCCTGGATAAGCGGAAATAGATAATAGATGGATGGATGGATCTTGGTTATAGTTTGGGTATTGCATTGGTTTAAATTGAAATGTGGCAAATTTAGAAAACAAGATCCTATTTGATCCCAATACAGCAAAGTGATAAATAATCAATGGGGGTTGAAAACTTTTTGAAGGCACAAAATCCATAAATAAATAAATTAATGCAATGGCTTAAATAGGATGTAGGTTCACAACATGTTCTCCTGTTCAGCACCAGGCCATGTTTTTCTGGTGTTAGACCAGGGAAATATTTCACCCCTCTGCCAAACTGTGTGTGTGCTATCTGCAGGCCTCGACCAGGGTGAGCTCCAGTACCACCCACCCGCTGAACCACAGCCCAGGAGTACCCAAACCATTTGAATGTGTATTTTGTATTCTGTATTTTAATGTGCCTGCAATTCGAAGCTAGCATTGTTGGAATCATACAGAGTAATGTAATTCTACTGTCTCTCTCATTCGTAAAGCTGAAGTCCTGTCATTCCAATTATTTGTATTTTTTTACCCTTTACCATGTGTCCAGGTCACGGGCCTTTCTCCCATCTGTTTCATGGGAAGTTCCTCCCTGAAGTGGACCCTGAGAGAAATTGGAAGGTAAAGTGGTTTACTTTCCCATTTCCAAATATAGTATGGTTTCTGAATTTGAAATTTTTTTTTTAAACAATGCATGCTATATGCAATAATCCAATTGTGTACATGCATTTATGTGTGTGTGTGTGTGTGTCTATGTGTGCATTTGTGTATGCCTTTATGTATGTGTGTGAGTGTGTGTGTGTGTGATTGTTTCAGCAACATGGACTGATTTTGCCTGAGGATCTTGATTTCATTAAAGAGTTGATCGCTGGCCCACTAGAGCAGCATATCAAATTCAGCCAAGAACAGCCCACAGTATGTAACCATGACAACCACCCCAACACACACACTCACACACCCACAAGTGCACATGTACATATAGATGAGTGCACATATACAAATACACAAGAGTGTGCATGTACACGAGTGCACACACACACACAGGAATGCATGCACACTTGTGTATATACTTGTGTTACGGCCGGCTTGCAGGGCCGCAACAACAGAGTCCAAAGTACCAAAAAGTAGACTGAAACTGATCTAAAAACACAAACTCAGACATTTATTAAATCTAAAACACAAACTAAAACAAACAAAAACTCACAAAGATCACAAAACCAAAGCTCTCCACACAAATCACAAGCCCCAAAAGAAAATATCCCCTGCCTCATATTACTGGGCTTATATTGGGCCACAGGCAGGTGGAGACAATCAGGCAATTAAGTAATTAAGCAACTACCTCCACCTGCACTACCCAGGCAAGCAGAGGCAGGGGACGTAACACATGTGTGTGTCTATGTGTGTTTTCCCCAAAGTGGCTATATAAAGGCAGGTCAGAAGAAAAGTGCTTTCTGTATGAGATTGTGGCGAACAAGAGGACTGGCATTGATGTGGACAAATAGGACTATTTTGCCAGGTATGATTGAGACTGTTCCACCAGGTATGAGTGAGGCTGTTCCACCAGGTATGAGTGAGGCTGTTCCACCAGGTATGAGTGAGGCTGTTCCACCAGGTATGAGTGAGACTGCTCCACCAGGTATGAGTGAGGCTGTTCCACCAGGTATGAGTGAGGCTGTTCCACCAGGTATGAGTGAGACTGTTCCACCAGGTATGAGTGAGACTTTTCTGCCTGGTGAAACAGGAGTCTTAGATGAGAATAAAACTTACACACCTACATGAGCACCAGCATCAATTTGCTTATTTAGCTTTTTATTGACCACGATGACTGAAGCTGATGTATAGAAAAATGGCGAACACTTTATTTAATATAAAAAATAATGATAAGAATTAATAAAAAAAGGGTGCAAGAACATGGTGGGCGTTTGCAATCAGTAGACAATCTGCAAGGAGTAGACCACCAAAAAAAAATAGAAATGACCAATGGATCGAGCTTCCCTTTACCAACTTTCGCCCTTGAAGTCCCACCCTAGATCTACAGGGGTCACACCAATAGTCTACACCAGGGGTGCACAACTCCGATCCTGGAGGGCCGGTGTTCGTGCTGGTTTTTGTTCCAGCCAACTGCATCAGCTTTAGTTTTCTGACAGCTCTATAAACTACGCTATTTCACTCCTGTATAGTAAATAGTAAAATCTTAAGGATACATTTCCAGTCTGTGGCTGTAGCTGGTGCTTATACAAATGTCAGATCAAGATATGATTGAGCTATTTAAATAATTAAGAGCGGAAGTTGGCATAATATCATGAAACAGATCGGCCCTTGTTGTGCACCCCTGGTCTACACTGAGATCACACCTCCCACAGCACACACCGGATTGCACCACACCCAGGGAGGAGACTAAATTTGCCTAAATAATTATACACTTCAGAGATAAGGAAATGATGCGGCACCCCTCCCTCACAGAGGCACCCGCGTTTCCTGGTTACATAAACAATATAAAAAACAAATAAATTTAAGCATCAAATGTGCTACAGTTCACAGGGTATGTCCATCTTACTAGTACAGGATAAAATAACAGGAGTGTACAGGATAGATTGATAGAGAAGAGAGGAGTCTGTGGTGAGGAGACTTAGGGATTCATGAGATTTGTCCAGTATTACTGTTTCTCTAGTAAGTGTGTTTGTGTTTGGGTGTTTGTCCCAGGCTGACCAGGCTGACTGTCATTGGCTAACAGTGTTGCTAAGGCCCGCCCACAGAGTGAGCCAGATGTGTTCCTGTGTGCAGAAGACTTTGTTGTCACTGTGAGTCTGCAACTGCTGACTGTCACCATCTTGAGTTCCCTCCATCCATCACCATCTCCACCTCATCCATCACCATTTTGCCTCATGGGTCCATCAGCTTTTACACCTCGTCCGTCACTGTCTGAGTTGTGGGGTGGATAAAGATATCAAACATTTACAATTTCTATCATGGATTTAAGGGGCTGTGACTTTTTTTGTTCTCCCTCAGGTGGTGAACATGGACTATGGGATGAATCAGCGGAATCCCATTAATAATATGCATTTCTACTGTAAGAATGACCCCACCAGAGCCTTTAAGATCAGTAAAAACCAGGTACAGCTGGTCCTCTTCACTGAGTACATTTATTTCCCAATTTAATGTCCTATACGTACCTCAACTCCATAGTCACGTCAGCATCTTGGTTATGTATCTTTGTTAATTACAAACCACAGCAGGTAGCACAAAGATTTGAGCAAGAACTGTAACAGGTGCTGTTGAATTTGCGGGTATTACTAAGATTGCCACTAGGAGTGCTAGGGCTTGCACCTAGCAGAAACTAACAAAATGAACTTAATAATATAGGTACACAGGTGTTTGAGGTAAATCAGCTGATATTTCTGACAGAAAAACCCTTAACTAGCGAAATTGCTGTGGGACATACATTTACTGTTTGCAGTATTATTTGTCAATTTGCATTTGTGTATTTATTGACGTAATAAGATGGAACTGTTATGGACAAGGTGTCTGCATGTGATAAATATTGTACTTCAGTGCTGACAGTAAGTCATTGATTCGGACAGTAACAGTTATCTGTTCGCCTTTCTCAAAGGTCTCCCAACTGCTGCCTGAGAAATTTGCAGAGCAGCTGATCCAGGTCTACTGCAGAAAGACTGACAACAGGAGTCTGGAAATGGCCAGGAAGTACTTTGTGCAGTGGTGCATCAATGAAGACTTCACCAAGCCCCAGGTACCCAGTTCTGCTGGAGAGGCCTCCTGCCTCCTCCTCTTTTCTGCCCTGTGTTTTGCCAGCACACATAGCCCCTCCCCCTGGAGGGACCTCTTGCCTCCCTTCTTGCCTCTCTCCCTCTGCCACACAGTTTTACTTTTTGATGCAATGCAAACCATTTATTTTCAGTATAAAAGCAAAAAACTTTGCGCATGTGCTTCTTTATTATATGTAAGACACTAAAACTTTTAGCCATACCGATAATTAACTAGTAATGACACAAGGGTCTGGAAATGCTTCTTTAGACTTGTCTCCAACAGTTCTTAGCTGACTGCATGCACACCCAAAAGAATAAAACTCTTGCTGAATGAATAATGTTATGGAGACATCAGAGGAAGTTTCACTGCGTGTGAATCTTATCAACCAATCAGCAGAACTCTCTGCACTGCCAGCCTGTATGCCAAATCTGTTCTGCATTCACACAGCACTGCCATAACAGACAGAGGGGCATGGCTACACAGATAAGAGCTGAATAGTGGTAATGTTACTGCTGAGATAGCTACTGCTGAAGTTAGACCTCTGCAAACATTTGGTACTACTTTATTGTCTTACATTTAAAAGCTTTGAAATTATATTTTACACTGAATTTGACATTGATACATACTGATCATGAAAACCAAGACAAAAGTAGTCGCTGTGTGTGAGTGGTGACAAACGGCAGTTGGTTACGGTCTCAGCAGTCTAACGAAACTCTGCTGCTAGCTTATCATCTTACGTCTAAAACTCTTAAAACCATTTTTTACACTGAATTTGACACAAAGTCATACAGATCATGCAAGCCAAGGTAAGCCAAATATAAAACTGAGGAGTACAGAGCCAAATCAATAAAAATAAGTCTTTTTTCCAAACATGATGCTAATTCTATCTATACATTAGATAAGGCCTTCTTTATCTTTATCAATGCTTTCTTACATATAGATATCATAGCGAAGAAAGTTGTGTGTTAGGGGCATGAATATTTACATTTCACTTGCTGGTCAACTAATCACACTAGTAGTTGTAGGAAGCTTGGTGCTTTCTGGCAGCCATTTTGAATTTTCTTCTTTTAAAAACCCATTTTGCCATTGCCCTTTTCAAAAAGCTATACATGGGTCTGAATTTTTGGCAGCCCCCTTTAGATTGTTATGGCAAGTATGCCATCCAGCCAAGTTACGCCTTGGCGGGGCATGCCCCATACCTGTACAGCACCGGAGTGTTTGGCACCTTTCAGGGTTTCCCACAGAAATAACCGCAACAGCCACAGACTCTCAGCCCTTAAAAACATTCATTTCTGTACATTCTGACCCCATTTCAAAAGACAAAATTCATAAACAACTTCACATGTCCACACAATAAAGCCCCATACTAAGGGGATTTTGCGTGTTCTCCTTTTTCTTCTTTTTCCTGCCAGAAATGCTCCAGGCCGACAAAGAATATGTCTCCCCATTGGTTATTTTACGTACACCAGCCAATCCTTCACCAACACCAACCAATCAAAATGTCACATACAGATGCAAAACGGACATATCTTTTTACCCAAGAAAATTGCCAGTCTTTACAGTTAGTCAGTTTGTGGCTTAGTGGTAATGTCACGGTCTATGGGTCGTTGAGTCACAGAATCAAATCCCACCTGACGCAAATTTCTTATACATGCTTATTTGGTCACTAATAATTGTCCATTATTTTTCAACTATTGCTTTTGCGCCACGTCTACCCAGCGTTCACTGAACGTATAGATTGCATTATCTACACGTTCATTAACCGCCTATAATATCGCCAGGCCATGTGGATACAACCGGAGCTCAGCTGTGCTTACTGACCTATCTTCTACTTTAAAACCATGGATACATTTGACCAAGAAAATTCATGCTTTTAGACAGCTACTTGACAGTACAGTAACTTTGTCATTTTGACATCAATACTTTTAATGGTAGGCCTGGATTTTGCCAGTTTAAATGAATGAGTTATAGACAGTGCTTTGTAGGTGCAGGTAACTTGCCATTTTTGTATGTTGAAAACGTGTTTTTTTATGAGACGATTATATTTATTTATGCTCTATCTATTTTTGTATGTTTTTGTTGAGTTGTCGTTTTATTTAGGGTGAGGTCATGTATAAGCCCTTCAGGTTTCTTGCCTCTTCCTGCACTATTTCACTGTTTTTGGATCTCTTCTGTTTTTGTTTTGTATTTTAATTGTGCTAAATAAAATCTAAAAATATCAAAATCAAATATACATCTCAAAGAGTATAAATTGGGTGCTTCTATCTGCAACTTAAAAATTTGGCCAATTTTTAATCTTAGAAATGTCTTTATGTCCCCATTAATCGACTGGATATTTATTCATGGGAAGAGGTTAAAAATAAGTGATCGATGGACTATCACTTGGGTGTGCTAAAAGTTTTTAAGCATCACTAACTGCGTTTCTAATCATTAACATAGTTCTCACAGGTGAATATTTTAGAGGCCACCCTATTTGGAACGGGTTTTTATGGTTTTTATAATGGTTTACAAAGTATTTCAAAGCATACAATAGACAATTCTGGGAACATTGCTTCATATTTGTCTACTTTCCATGAATCTTAATGGTAAAATAGGCATAGTATGCCTGCATTTAAGAGGACTATCACCTTTTTGGAATCATAGTGCTTTTTCCTTATGCAGGAATATGTGGGGTTATACTCAGGATGGGATATATGGGGTTATACTCAGACTGCGATATGTGGGGTTATCCTGCAGGCTGGGATAGGTGGGGTTATACTGCAGACTGGGATATGTGGAGTTATCCTGCAGACTGGGACATATGGGGTTATACTCAGACTGGGATATGGGGGGTTATACTCAGACTGGGATATGTGGGGTTATACTCAGACTGGGATATGGGGGGTTATACTGCAGGCTGGGATATGTGGGGTCATCCTGCAGACTGGGATATGTGGGGTTATACTCAGACTGGGATATGTGGGGTTATCCTGCAGGCTGGGATAGGTGGGGTTATACTCAGACTGGGACATGTGGGGTTATACTCAGGATTATCTTGTATTTTTTGTGTTCAGGATGGCGATGTGACGGCCCCCGAGCTTACCCCTCTGAAACAGAGCTGGGTTGTTGACAAAGATGAAGAAGACGATGAGGATGAGGAAGAGAGGAGATGGAAGGTGCATCCCAGTGAGAAGGTGGAAAAGGTGAAACACAAGCTCTTCTAAGATGGCTGGGCCTCAGGAGGATGGCAGGAGAATGTTTATTTCTTTCGAGGGGGTAGAATGTGACAAATCCAAATAAGTGATTGCTGTTAATGTTGTGCTAAATGATTTTAGAAAGAGGCCTGACTGATGTACTGGAAAGACAGATTTTCTCCTCTCAACCAGAGCTTTCTGATAATGGGTGGGTGGGGGGGGTTGGGGTGGGGTTATACTAGTGTACCTTGAATCAGTGACCAATAAGAGCAATAATTTAAGAGTTGTTTTTAGATGCCAGTGTCTGATTTCATGGCCATGGTACTTTAAGGGATTAATAAAGGAATTCATTTTCAAGCAGTGTCAAGTCCCCATAAAACAATGGGTACCAGTGTCCCCCAGACCACAGGAGGACACTCAGGTCATTATAAAAGCCCATGTCAGAAAGCAGGGCGCTAATGTCCCCAGAGAATACAGGACACTAATGTCTCCGCAGAAAAACACAGGGCATTCATTTCCTCACAAAACAGAGGGTAAGACTCTCCTTCTGTAGGTCATCACAGTCATCAGAGTATCATCACACCGAGGATGAATGCTTGCACCTAAGCCTTCTATGAAAAAGATGTTGTGCCTCAATGGACTGGTTTCTGTGTAGGGAGTGTGGAAGGATGTGTTTGCTGTGTATGTTTGTAGGAGTAGGGTTCACCTATAGTCTTATATGGGTCAACTCTTGTCACTGTGAAATTTCCTTTCAAACTTGTACTGCCAATAAATAATTAAATTTGAATGACCTATAACTGGAAGATGTTGAAGGAATGGGAGGAAAAGTGGCAAATTAAACTCACAAATTTGGTCATACACATCAATTAAGGAACACTGAGAAAAAAACATTGAAGACAAGGTACAATAAGTAAAAACCAAACTGTATGTTTGTTGGCAAATCAAAGCATACAAATATGTAATAAGGATTAGTCTTTGTTTAGGATTATTAGAGGTGTGGCCATTAAACAAATTATCTGAAACTGGCTGATAGAATAGAGTTACACTGAAGTTCTCCATCTCTATACATCGTTCTAGAAAAGAGTGCTATGTGTTTGTAATGTAATGCAGTTTCCTGTATGTCCCTGTAGCAAACTGAGTGCTACCGCTCGTTTGAGAGATGAGAGAGAGACAAGTTCTTTTTCAGGACGCGACTGCGTCTTTTTATTTTCCGGCCGCCACGCGGCTTTCTGTTCGCAATACGCAAAACACAATACACAATACACAAGGTGTGTTACAATTCACGGCTGACTGCCCGTCAGCTCTTCTTCCTCCTCCAGCTCTCCCCCTTCTCTCTCTGTCGAGCCGCTTTTAAACGTCCAGGCTCACTGTCGAGGTAATCAGCACATTGTCAATCAATCAAACAATTAACTATCCGTGCTGATTAATAAACCCCAACAGCCGTGGCGCAGAGTTCCGAGAGCCGCCCCGCCCACTCTCTCTCTGCAGCCAACGCAAAAACCACGCCCACCTTACCACATACCCCCACCGCCCGACTTAGGCCGGGGAGCCATCCGGCCGATGACCGACCCCCCCCCCACCCCCTTCGGGGCGAGAGAGGAAGTCCGCCACCACCATCTGCGCCCCCGGCCTATGAACCACCTTAAAATTAAAGGGTTGTAGAGCCAGATACCACCGGGTGATTCGCGGGTTGGTATCCTTCATGCGGTGGAGCCATTGGAGGGGAGCGTGGTCCGAACAGAGGGTGAATGGGCGACCCAGCAGGTAGTAGCGCAGGGACCCGACCGCCCACCGGATGGCGAGGCACTCCTTTTCTACCGTGCTGTACCTCGCCTCCCGCTGGGATAGTTTGCGGCTGAGGTACAGCACCGGGCGGTCGACTCCCTCCACCTGCTGGGTCAAAACAGCCCCCAGCCCTCTGTCCGATGCGTCGGTCTGCAGGATAAAAGGAAGAGAGAAATTAGGGGTGAACAAGAGCGGCTCCCCGCAGAGGGCTTCCTTTACCCTCTCAAACGCTCGCTGGCACGGCTCCGTCCACTGGACCGGATCTGAGGCACCTTTGCGAGTTAAATCAGTCAAGGGGCTGGTCAGCTGTGAAAACGCCGGAATAAACCGTCTATAGTAGCCGGCCAACCCCAAGAACCTCCTTACCTCTTTTTTCGTCTTGGGTCGTGGACAGGTCGCAATCGCCGCGGTTTTATCCACCAGAGGTCGCACCTGTCCACTTCCCAAGTGGTACCCCAAATACCGTACCTCCGCTCGGCCAATCGCACACTTCTTTGGGTTAGCCGTGAGCCCCGCCTGCCTCAAGGACTCGAGCACCGCCCCCACATGCCGCATATGCTGTGCCCAGCTGCTACTGTGGATGATAACATCATCCAGATAGGCAGCAGCATACGCAGCATGCGGACGCAGCAGCCGATCCATCAGGCGCTGGAAGGTGGCTGGGGCCCCGAATAACCCAAACGGAAGTGTTCGGAATTGGTACAAACCGTCCGGAGCGGAGAAAGCCGATTTCTCTTTGGACTTTGCAGACAAGGGAATCTGCCAATAGCCTTTAGTCAGATCCAGTGTCGAGAAAAAACGAGCCGTGCCCAGCCGATCCAGGAGTTCGTCGACCCTAGGCATAGGATAGGCATCAAAATGTGACACAGCATTCACTTTCCTATAATCCACACAGAACCGAATAGAGCCATCCGGCTTACTTACCAGCACGATGGGGCTATTCCAGGCACTGTGGGACTCCTCTATTACACCCAACTCCAGCATGGCCTTTATTTCTGCCTGCACCAATTCTTTTTGTGCTCCGGCAGTCTATAGGGGCGGGAACGTACCGTTACTCCCGGGGGGGTGTCGATATGGTGGTGTATGAGGTTCGTGCGTCCTGGTAGGGAGAAAACACATCCGCAAACCGTTTTTGCAACATGGCAAGGTCTGCTCTCTGACTTGGCGAGAGGTGGCTATCTGAAAGGGGTGGGGTCTGATTGATTGAATTTACTACCTCCGGCCCCAGCTCGTCCCTCTCCTGATCCACCGTTACCAGAGAAACAGCCACCACCTCTTTCCAGGCTTTTAATAAATTGAGGTGATAAATCTGTTTCGCTCCCTCTCTATCAGCACGCTCCACCTCATAGTCAACCTCCCCAACTCGTCGTGTGACCACGAAGGGCCCTTGCCACTTGGCGAGTAATTTTGTACTGGAGGTTGGAAGTAATACCAGGACTTTATCTCCCGGCGAGAATTGACGTAGTTTCGTCCCTCTATTGTAGTGCCTCTGCTGACGTTCCTGAGCCTCGAGCAAATTCTCCCGTGACAACCGACCCAGTGTATGGAGTTTTGCTCGCAGGTCCATAACGTATTGCAACTCATTTTTGCTGGGGCTTGGACCGTCCTCCCAGCTTTCTTTAACTAGGTCCAATATTCCCCGAGGTTTTCTACCGAATAACAGTTCAAAGGGAGAAAATCCCGTGGAGGCCTGGGGAACCTCCCGCACTGCAAATAATAGAGGGACTAACCACTTATCCCAATTTCGGCTATCGTCGTGAATGAACTTTCGAATCATGGACTTCAGAGTTCTATTAAACCGCTCCACAAGCCCATCTGTTTGGGGATGGTATACACTGGTTCTAATAGAGCGGACCCCCAGTAATCCGTATAGCTCATTTAGTGTACGTGACATAAACGAAGTGCCCTGATCAGTCAGAATCTCTTTCGGGATTCCGACCTGGGAGATAATTTGAAACAGAGCTTGCGCAACACTCTTAGCTGAAATATTGCGCAACGGCACTGCTTCGGGATACCGGGTCGCATAATCCACCAAGACCAACACGAAACGGTATCCCTGGGTGCTCCGTTCAAATGGCCCGATGAGGTCCATAGCAATTCGGTCAAAGGGAACCTCTATTAAGGGTAGTGGGCGCAACGGCACTTTTGGGGTGGCCGGGGGGTTCACTAATTGACATTCGGGACAGGACGCACACCACCGACGTACGTCCGCCCAAATGCCCGGCCAGTAAAACCGAGCCATTATTCGGTGTAGTGACTTATCATACCCTAAGTGCCCCGCCATGGGGTTGTAATGAGCCGCCTGGAAAACCATTTCCCGGCGGTTTCTGGGTACCAACAACTGGGTCGTTTCTTCACCGGTCTGAGCGTCACGACACACTCGATACAACCTGTCCCTAATAATAGAAAAATAAGGGTGAGAGAGTACTGCATCGGGGCGCACCTGCTGACCATCAATCCGCATCACTTGGTCATAGGCAAAGCGTAAGGTGTCGTCCCGAGACTGCTCGAGTGGGAAATCCTCCGCGGGTTGGAATACAGGACCCCGGGGAGTCTCAACCGGAGGCTCGCCTGGGTCCCTCCCCGCCCCGGCCGTGTCGGACGGCCCTGCATCACCACCGTCAACAGGACACACGTCACACTTCCCTATCGGTCGTGATCGCAACCCCAGTATGTTTCTAGAGATCTCCCTAAACCCCGCCCAATCAGTACCCAAGATTAGGGGATGCGCAAGCCGGGAGCTAACCGCAGCCTTCACCATATGCGTTTTTCCCTGGTAACAAATTTCCACGGGTACTACCGGATACTTGTGCACATCTCCATGCACACACCGAATGGAAACCCAGGGTGCCTTTACCAATGCCTCGGTTCGAACCAGGTTTTGCTGGATCAGGGACTGCATAGCCCCTGAATCCAACAGCGCCCGGTGTTCACTCCCTTGCACCCTTACCGGGATGCAGTACGCTCCCTCCTGATCGGGAGCGGAAGTGGGCGGCCCGACCACCCGGACCACCTGCCCCACTTCCATAAGTGGACAATCGCGGCGCAGGTGACCCAGCTGTCCGCACCGCCAACACCCCGGTCCGAGCGTCTGAGGCGCCCTCTGCGAGCCGGAGCCCCCCCACTGAGCCTGGACCTGGAGAGGGAATCGGAAAAAAGGGGGGATTAGTTTGAGGCAAGGGAGGGGGCAGAGCCCGGGGGACAGGGAAGGGGCCAGCACGAGGAGGGGGTCTCCTCCTAGGCGTCGGTTCCGGCCGTGCTTGCTGCTGGGCGCTGGGGTATAGCACTAGGTGGTCTTCCGCCAGGGTAACCGCCCCCTCTAGGTTGGTCGGGCGATGGCAGCGCACCCAATTGGCCGTTCCGGCAACCCTTCCAGGAACTGTTCCAGTATAACCTGCTCCACCACGCCCCCGGCGGACCGGGTCTCTGGTTGCAGCCAACGCCGGGCCATGTGGGTTAGCCTTTGGGCGTATGCGAAGGGACGGTCCTCCGCCACCAGTTTCGCAGTCCGGAACCGGCGCCGGTAATCCTCCGTGCTGCAGCCCAGTCGGTCCAGGATCGCCCTCTTCACAATCTTGTAATCCGCCCGGGCTCCGGGCAGCAGTCCATGCGCCGCCTGCTGGGCTTCCCCGGTTAAAAGGGGCAGGAGGTGTACAACCCACTCCTCGTGGGGCCACTGACACGCCTCCGCTGCCACCTCAAAACTTTCCACGAAGGCCTGGATGTCATCTTCGGCGGTCATTTTTGGTATGTGGATCCGGAGAGGGGATCGGGACGGCGGGTCCCGGGAGCTGGTTTCCCCGGTGGCAGCCAGCTGTCGCAGCGCCTGGGTCTGGAGGGAGGCTTGTGCACGCAGAGCCTCCATCTGCTCTGCGTGTACGGCCGCCTGCCGCTCCTGCATCTGGGCCATCCCCTCCAGCATCCTCGCCAGCGCTACGAGAGGCTGCGCCGTCTCGCTCCGGTTTGGGTCCATCTCTGACCTTCTCTCTCTCTCTCTTCCTGCCGTCTCCCCGTACGGGCCACCACTGTAGCAAACTGAGTGCTACCGCTCGTTTGAGAGATGAGAGAGAGACAAGTTCTTTTTCAGGACGCGACTGCGTCTTTTTATTTTCCGGTCGCCACGCGGCTTTCTGTTCGCAATACGCAAACCACAATACACAATACACAAGGTGTGTTACAATTCACGGCTGACTGCCCGTCAGCTCTTCTTCCTCCTCCAGCTCTCCCCCTTCTCTCTCTGTCGAGCCGCTTTTAAACGTCCAGGCTCACTGTCGAGGTAATCAGCACATTGTCAATCAATCAAACAATTAACTATCCGTGCTGATTAATAAACCCCAACAGCCGTGGCGCAGAGTTCCGAGAGCCGCCCCGCCCACTCTCTCTCTGCAGCCAACGCAAAAACCACGCCCACCTTACCACAGTCCCCTTAACATCACTGGGCGTCAGAAAGAACATTGCAGGAACCACCTGAATTATTATTCAGTTTTGTTACCTGTGAGAATGCCATTGTCTTATTGTGTTGCCTGGACAGGTGCCATCGCCCAGTAAAGGTGTGCCTGTCTTCTTATACCTGTTTGTTTCATATTTTTCAATGTCAAGTGCCTCCCTCTTGGATTGGATTCCATCATGTTGTTGGAGACTTTCACTGTTTACTATATAAGTGCCCATCAAAGCAGGTGGGTGCCAACCATATCAACAGGTGAGATCAAAATGAAGAGCACAATTGTTCAACACAACCGGTTTCACCTGATTGAGTGAATTCAGCTGCACCTTTCCAAAACTGAAAATATTTGAGTGCAGACGTGCCCAAATATGACAATCAGCTGGTGCAGAATGAGGACATGAATGAGCACTTTATTTCCTTATATTCCAAATCTTTTGTCGAGATTTATGAAGGACCTTAATTAAAAGTAATAAATGAATAAATAAGTACAAGAAAAGTGTAAAAAATAAAGGACTGTACAGAGAAAGAAAGAAATAATTTAATAGATAATAGAAAAATAAATAAACAGATTAATAAGTCAAATCTGACATAAATGGGTATTTCTTTTCTCAACTCATTTTTGTATTTATTTATTTCCAGACACACCCTTCGCAGGTTAAACCTAACACAATATTTCAAGCCACCAATGACAGAATGTACTAGTAGTAGCAGAGTGTGCAACTAAGTTGTACTGTATGCTACAAATGACGGAATATAGTATGGCTGAAGCTAGAGTGTTTTTAATAAGCTACTTTGTGACATTTATTAAGCTTCCAACCTAGCCACTTCAATGAACTCTGATGGCTCTGTTGTCATTGATAAGAAGGCTATGGCTGAGTTCTTTAACCAGTCCTTTATCAATTCTTGTTTTCTCTTTGACAAAGCCATGTCAAACGACTCACCCAGCTCTATAGCTTCTGCTCAGAATGCTTCTGCTCAGTCTATCAGGAGTACTACTATGCCAGCCCAGCTACATAGTTCAACACAACCGGTTTCACCTGATTGAGTGAATTCAGCTGTATCTTTCCAAAACTGAAAGTATTTGAGTGCAGACGTGCCCAGCTATGACAATCAGCTGGTGCCGAATGAGGACATGAATGAGCACTTAATTTCCTTATATTCCAAATCTTTTGTTGAGATTTATGAAGGACCTTAATTAAAAATAATAAATGAATAAATAAGTACAAGAAAAGTGTAATAATAAATGACTGTACAGAGAAAGAAAGAAATAATTTAATAGATAATAGAAAAATAAATAAACAGATTAATAAGTCAAATCTGACATAAATGGGTATTTCTTTTCTCAGCTCATTTTGTATTTATTTATTTCCTTTATCATTTATTTTTGTATGCATTTATTTCGGTATTTGTTTATTTCTTGATTAATCTGTTACTGTATATTTTCATTTCTGCATTTATTTATATAATTCCTTGTCCTTATGACAATGAGGGTGCTGTCAATAAAAGAATGTCATGGAGTCACTTTATTGTCATTGCTTTGATCGTTAACTGAGTGCATAGATCGAATGTACATGCTTTGCTTCAACACTGCTTGCTTGGGAAGAGCAGGTCCAACTGTAACACAGGTTTTTAAGTGGTTACGTCAGAGCTTGAGCAAGGCATTTCAGGTTAAACACTCAGAATGACCCTCTCTTCATCTTTAACGAACATCAGGAGATAAATATTTGGGAGATTCTGCCAAATATTGTCTGTCTTAACTAAATGTAAGTACATTTTTATCAGAAGTATTTTTCAGGTGCTTTATTACGTGTGTATGTAAAAACATCCAAATGTATGTAATCACAGTCTTTTAGTGACTAACAGATTGCATAATTTTGATGCACCATGCTTGCTGGGATTGCTAGCCAGTCAAAAGTGCAGACACACCCTTCGCAGGTTAAACCTAACACAGTATTTCATGCCACCAATGACAGAATGTACTAGTAGTAGCAGAGTGTGCAACTAAGTAGTACTGTATGCTACAAATGACAGAATATAGTATGGCTGAAGCTAGAGTGTTTTTAATAAGCTACTTTGTGACATTTATTAAGCTTCCAACCTAGCCACTTCAATGAACTCTGATGGCTCTGTTGTCATTGATAAGAAGGGTATGGCTGAGTTCTTTAACCAGTCCTTTATCAATTCTTGTTTTCTCTTTGGCAAAGCCATGTCAAACGACTCACCCAGCTCTATAGCTTCTACTCAGAATGCTTCTGCTCAGTCTATCAGGAGTACTACTACGCCAGCCCAGCTACATATATTGTGTTGCCTGAACAGGTGCCATCGCCCAGGAAAGGTGTGCCTGTCTTCTTATACCTGTTTGCTTCCTGTTTTTAAATGTTAAGTCCCTCCCTCTTGGATTGGGTTCCATCATGATGTTGGTGTCTTTCACTGTTTGCTTTATGAGTGCCTATAAAAGCAGGCACTCATAAAGCACTCGCCAGACTATAGCCTCCATTGTGGGTAGCCCATCAGTTGACAAATAGGAAGACAGACTACAGGCGCTCGTTGAACAGCCGGTGGAAAGGCTTTAGATTAGGTGACCACCGACGAAGTTATAGTTCTGAATGTGAACTGGCTAGTTACATTCTTCATCCCTTGGCAATCAGCAATCGAAATGGACCATCGAAAACGTCCAAGAGAAAAAACTGGAGATGAAACTGTCAACCCTCGAACCCCGGAGAAGCGGGTGTCGGGCGTTGTCCAGCAAGACGTTGACTTCAGGAAATGGGATGTTGAAGCTACTTGCAGTTACCTTCAAAGTGAGGGATTCGGTGAATGGGAGGAAAAGTTCCGAGGTACAGTTTTCTTCATCATAGAGGAAATGCATAGTTAGCTCCTCAAAAGTGAGCAGTGCATAAGAAAATAAAAACAAACAATAAAACGAAAACCACGACTTGTCTGGTAAAGTTGCGACATGCATTTAAAAGTTCGAAAAAGGTTTTCAAAAAGCTGTTCTCATGTCATTTGATTATGGGGCAGTGACTATTTTTATACGGTCTATGGGCAGTGACAACTCTAATTAAACCTGAGTTGGGCAGTTAACCTCGTCTTAAAAATGTTTATTAATATGACAAACCCATGATTTGTTTACATTCTGGACAGATGTGACTGCAAGAGAAATTTATCGCCATTGCCAGTGCAGGACTTTGAGCTCAAGCAATGCTGGAAACACAGTCCAAATATGTGTTCTTACCATGAAGAGTGCCTGACCTGCAAGCATGTAGCATGTAAAAATGTACCATCTTTTAGGGAAAAGGCTACAAGCTGTCACTGCGTTGATTGGATAAAATACACACACTCGTCTATCAATCGCTCACCCTGGTTAT
>NW_026986429.1:0-26910 GCF_018555375.3 Anguilla rostrata
TCATTGACTTCCATACATCTTTACTGTAAAACGTTCCCCATGAATGTTTAAATCCCGTACATACATTTTTTGGGGAAAGTCTGGCCACCCCACTCTGCGATGGGTGATCTTCTTTGGGAAATAATATACTAATGGCCTCTTTCGTTCACGTTTTTTTTACATCATGCAAATAAGAGAGTTGGCTACCCAAAGCTTATAGCGTTTCTCAGATGTAAGTGGGCTGACCAGCTAGTTTAAGACAATTTATTTTAATTCTGTAGGTCTATTTATTACTCAGGCAAGTTTGTCATTGCAAACAAAGGCTTTAGGGGTAGGAAGACACGTAGAGCTGCGGCGACTAGTCTTAAACTCGTTCCAGTTCTGGAACCAGACCCGGACCCGATTCAGAATGTCCAGTTCGGTCAACGGTAGGTCCTGTTCCTTACCAGATAAGGTCCCCACCGCTTTAAATTTCAAATAATCCCTCTCCTAACTATGTAATTCTGAGGAAAAATTCCAGTACAAAATTTCACTTTTTTCAACTGGCCTCCATTGGATTACATAGGAGGTTTGAAGTGCGATTATTCAAAAATGCTGCAGTAAAATTTCACAGAAATGGGGTAGAACGTACATAAGGATCTTTTCTGTCATGAACAAGTGTTTTAATTCTAAGGAGAAGTCAAATCCAAACATTCAGTTTTTTATATTAGCCTGTATTGGGCTCCTTGGAAGGTTAGAAGTGGGATTATTCAAACGAACCTATTTAAGGTAGACCAGAAATTTGGAATCGGGAGTCAACTTCAGCATGGCAGGTTACCAATAGCATACCAGGCTACTTAGCTAGAGAGCTGTAGAACTCATAGAGAGCTTTTTTTCCCCAAGTTCTTACTATTGTAACTGATTATGACTATAGCTGAAAAAATGCATGCTCCATCAAAGTAATTATCCTCTAAATCAAAAATGCACTTCTTATGATTATGTGACTGATTGATTTGCCCATGAATCTGAACAGGAGCACCTTAAGAATGCCCACCAAACAGGAAATTGATTGCAGGGAGTACAACACACACCTGAAGCATGCTTCATGTATACCTAATATAATAATACTATAATATATTAACTCTTCTTTGCAGACTGAACAACTGTGAACTCACACAGAAGTGCTGTAATATTGTGGCCTCAGCTCTCCAGTCATCAAACTCACCCCTGAGAGATCTGGATCTCAGCTACAATAACCTGGGAGATTCAGGAGTGGAACTGCTCTGTGATGGACTGATGAGTCCAAACTGTAAACTACAGAGACTGGGGTGAGTAGTGCTGTGTACTGTGTGATCTTAAATAAATAGAATATGTGATTATGGTTCTATTCAGTGAAATATTAAAAAGCTCTTTCTCTCTCTGTTTACTCCTCTGTCCACCAGCATTCTTTCTTTTCCCATATTGGGATGGCAGGTATGCCATCCCGCCAAGTTATTGGGATGGCAGGTATGCCATCCCGCCAAGTTACGCCTTGGCGGGGGCATGCCCCATACCTATACAGCACCGAGAGTTTGGCACTTTTCAGGGTTCCCCACAGAAATAACCACAACAGCCACAGACACTCAGCCCTTAAAAACATTAAATTCTGTACATTCTGACCCCATTTCAACAGACAGATTTCATAAACAACTTCACATGTCCACACAATAAAGCCCCAAACTAAGGGGATTTTGCGTTTTCTTCTTCTTCTTCTTCTTCTTCTTCTTCTCATTCTTATTTTTCCTGCCGCCTATGCCACTAACAACATGTCTCCCGATTGGACATTTTACAGACATCAGCCAAATCTTCATCCTCACGACCCAATCAAAAACTCGCATACACACGCAAAATACCCATACCTTTTAACTCTGAAACATTTCCAGTTTAAACAGCTAATCTGCCTGTGGCCTAGTGGGTAAGGTTACAGGAAATATTGGGTAGCATTGCTTTGAAATACATCTTATGTAATTTCGGTGAGGCAAGATAGCCTATATTGTCTGTAGTACCGTAACTTGGCGTCATTTTGATATCAATACTTTTGAGTAACTTGGCATTTTTGTACGTTGAAAACGTGTTTTTTATGAGATATCATTTCTTTTTGCAAAGCGTTTTATTATGAGAGTGAGAAATGCGAAGTGACCCTGTAAGAAACGGTTGTGGATTATGGCTATCCTTGTGTGAATTTGTACAGTCTGATGAGCGTGTACTGTTTAGCAGTTTCGGTTTGCTATATATGTAAAACAGTAGCTGTGACAAAGGGTGCGGTGGCGTAAGTGTAAACGGGTCAGAAACGCAGGTGAAATATGGCCAGTGTACCCACTCACGGATTTGACGGCCATCCAACGAGCCTTGATTGAGAAAAGAATCAGCAAGCCTGTAGAATTAGAACTGCCTAGGTCGCAAGTTGTGTACCCTGCTTTCCTGCTCCATTGTCTGTTATTTCGTGGAGATGCACTTTTAGTGTTTGTAAGGATTGTAAGGCATTTTGATAGGCTTATCTGCAGGTGGTAATCCTGTTCGCTGTTTTGCTATGCTAGAACCGTAAAACTTGATAATGGAGAATAGGAGCAGACGCATATGTCCCAGCAGGCTTTGCATATGAGAAAATAACAACAGTGTGAGAGAAATTAGGACGAAATGATGAAATTGCGTAGTTGAAACAATATGTTTTAGCAGAATGGGCATGTAGGTGAAGGTTGACATGATCACAGACTATAGTGTGGAGTAAATGAAGTGACCATGAGCGAGCTTAGTTTCCTTATGCAATGATATATATAATAGTCGGTGTGAAGCAACATCTGTTAAAGTGGAGGGTTAAGAAATGTGTGAAATCTATTGCATTGATGTGCTTTTCTCATGTTCAGTACTAGTAGTTATACTTATGAGTGAGTCATAATTTTAAATGTAATGTTTTAATGGGGAGTTGCAGAACGTACATACGTAGTAATTGTTTGTATGTGGCTAGATAGAGAACAGGGCGAGGTAACATGAATGTAGAAACGTGGCGTTTAGAAGGTTTTGTACGGTAGCCAAGTGAAGAAATATAGTTAGTAGAAATAACAGTGGTGAACTGGTGTAACTTTTTAATAAAATGAACACATTTGCTGCCATGAAATGCATATGGGTGGCCGTAAGTGAGTTTTGGTAAAGCAAATATAAAAGCGTAAGAAAACGTTAGTGTAAAAGAGGAAATTATCTGCCTGAGGGCGAGGCGGGATTCAATCCTTCAACCAGAGGTTTACCAGTCTGTGACTTTGTTAGTGCAGCACCATGACATAGCTATGCAATGGGTGAAATATCATTAGCAAACCTGTCCGTGGTTTTAAAGAAGAACACAGGCCAGTAAGCACAGAATAGCTCCCGTTGAATCCATATGGCTTTGCAATATTGTAGCCGGTTAATAACTGAACGTGCAGACGGTACGTCATAATGCAGTGTATACGTTCGGTGAACGGCGGGTAGATATGGTGCAAAAGCAATAATTGAGAAATAGTAGACAATTATTAGTGAGGGTAAAAGCAGGTTGAAGAAATGTGTTCCTAGCTGGGGAGACATGCTGTTAGTGGGATAGGCGGCAGGAAAAATAAGAATGAGAAGAAGAAGAAAGAGAAGAAGAAGAAGAAGGAGAAGAAGAAAACGCAAAATCCCCTTAGTTTGGGGCTTTATTGTGTGGACATGTGAAGTTGTTTATGAAATCTTTCTGTTGAAATGGGGTCAGAATGTACAGAATTTAATGTTTTTAAGGGCTGAGTATTAAGGGCTGAGAGCTGTTGTGGTTATTTCTGTGGGGAACCCTGAAAAGTGCCAAACTCTCTGTGCTGTATAGGTATGGGGCATGCCCCCGCCAAGGCGTAATTTGGTGGGATGGCATACCTGCCATCCCAATATCTTCATGAGTCTTACAGTTCTTTTTAAGTAAGTACACTTGATATAATGGAAGACTGGATTTTTGATGTGTTAATAACAGTTGAAGTATTGCATTATTCATCAAAACATTTGTAACCGTAATAAGTTCTTATATTAACCAGCAGACGTTACATTAGCCGTTAAAGTTTTTTATTACATTAACCATTACGTTTACATTACATTTATTTGGCAGACACTTTTATCCAAAGAAACGTACAATTAGTGCATACTGAAGAGCATTGAAACAACTACAAAACACAGGTCCAATAAGGTACAGTACTCATTATGTAACAGTTATTCATAGCCATGAACACAGTAAGTTCAGTTCACGCAGTAAGCATAAGCTAGGTCAGAAAGTATGTTAAGAATGTTAAGTCAAACTAGGAGGCAAGATAACAAGCTGCGACATCAAGATAACGATACAAATGCAATATGAGTGCTGGTTGGAGGTGCATGTGTAACATGAGAGTGCTGCAGGAAAAAGGTAGAAGGGTACAATGATACGTGATCCTAGTTGGGAGTACCCTGCAGAGTAGTGATAGTTAGTCCAGGTACAGTTTTAAGAGATGCATCTTCAGACTACAGCGGAAGATGGGCAATGACTGAGTGGTTTGTAGGGAACAGGGAGTTCCACCACTGGGGAGCTAGGGGGGAGAAGCTTTTTGCTAGGGACGAGTGACAACCATTCACCCGGATGGCAGAGAGTGCAAGTCGCCCTGTTGTAAAAGAGTGGAGTGGTTGAGCTGGCTTGTAGGACTGAATCATGTCCTGTAGGTAGGCGGGGGCTGTCCTTTTGGCTGCAGTGTAGGTGTGGTAAGGACTTGAACCTGATCCTGGTGATGACTGGTAGCCAGTGAAGTGACCTCAGCAGGGCAACCACATTCTGTAGTGGCTGTGTGGCACAAGCTGGCAGGCTTGCAAGGAAGGAGTTGCAGGAGTCAAGACGGGAGGTCACTGTACTCTGGACAAGTAGCTAGGTGGAATGCGTGGTCAGGTATGGTCAAATCCTACTGATGTTGTACAGGAGGAATCTGCAGGACCGTGATTTTGCCTTGATGTGATCCTTGAGGTCCACCTGGTCATCCAGGACCACCCCAGGCTTGTTGCAGAGTGAAAGGCAGTCACTGTAATGCCATAGACAGTGATTGAGAGCTCCTGTAGTAGGGATGTCTTGTAGGGGATGAACAGAAGCTCAGTCTTGTTGTCTCTCATTGACCAGTATAGTCGAGGGAGGGACAGAGAAGAAGATTTATGTATCATCAGCATAGCAGTGATAAGAGAAGCCGTGTGAATTAATAACTGAACCAAGAGATTTGGTGTGAATGGAAAACAGCAGAGGCTCCAGTACAGATCCCTGTGGGACTCCTGTAGCAAGGGGATGAGGAGCAGAGGCAGACCTCATCCAGGTGACCTGGTATGACCTGGGGCAGTCCCAGAATTGCCCATCTCAGCCAAGGTGGAGAGAGGTAGTTTTGTTTGACCATGTTGATTGCTGCAGACAGTTCTAGGAGGATCAGGACAGAGGAGAGGCGTGAGGAGGGCAGTCCCTGTTGAGTGCCCATATCGAAAGCCAGACTGGTGAGGACCAAGCAGGTTAACCGGCAATTATTACATGAAAGAGGACAAAGTTATTACATGTTTTTGTTATAACTGTTTTTATTATATTAACTATTACATTATTATATTATATTATATGTGGCTCTGATTTGTTTGCTTTTTACCTTAAATAAGATATGGCCCTGCATTCAAATCTGAAATTGATCCGTATTTGCCAGCAAAAAAGCTAAAATTCCCTTTTTTGCATGAGGGTGCTGCCATCTTGGATCAAGCTAGTTTGTGACATCATTGGCATTAGTCTCGGCTGCTCAGTTTTTACTGCTGGATGGCTGACTTTCAGTGAGCTCAGTGACGAATCAGGAGGAAAGAAACAAAACAAAAAATGCATAGAAAGTCCTTTTGTATTGCCCCAGGGTGCTCAAATGAGTATTACTACACAATACCTATCATTTTCATGAACTGCCTCTGACGAGACTGCAACCATTGAGCTGCTGACTGCTCTAAAATGGTCCACCTGTGGGACGGGGCGATGGGTCTGCAGTGATGATTTGTTCTTCAGACCACGAACCGACTGAAGCCAGACGCTGTGGTTGGGTGGGAGGGCAAAATTAGCAATGAACTTATCTATAGTATGTCAGATATCAAGTGTTTATATTATTGGCCTCAGAGAGAGAAACACTGGATACAATATTGGCTTGAAGACTGCTGCCTACCCTCCCCCCCACGAACATTAAAGGAACATCCTTTACGCCACTCTGATACCCTAATCTAGGCAGGTGATCTATGGGTCCCACCTCCTGCAGAGTTTGTCTCAGGAGAGACAAACCAGAAGACAAATCTATTTACAAGGCCAGAGGCCAAGTGTGGCTACAGAATGAACAAAGATCCGGTTCTGTTTGATCTTAAGTTTAAATGCAATCTGCGACATTTTATTGAAAGCGTTGACTGAAAACTTTATGTTTATGTTGGAAGCACAAGTAAACTTCCATGCTTTTTATTGGTATTCAATAGCTTAACTGAATTACCTCCTAATATATTCATGTTTGGTCTTATTAGAAAGGGACTAAATTCCTGAATATTTTGGTAATAATATGGTTCTTAGCCATACTTTAAACAACATAAGGTCACTTTCATTAAAAAGTACACTGTCAGCTTTTAGATAGGCTAGTCGTTGTCATAAATAAGTCTGCCTCCCTTTCTACATCTGAACGTGGAATTGCCCAATCAGTGCAAACATGCTCAAGCAATGCTGCGTTAAGTGTTTATGATGCCTCAGGACAAAGTTGTGTTGTGTTGCAGTTGGTCTTTATTTTGGTGGTGGTTTCCTGGTTATGCATTTTAGCTCATTTCCTTTGTTCCTGTGGCACTGGTAGAGGGGAATACTTTGATAAGGTCTGGTTCTTCAGTCTTTCTTTTCTGGTAATCTAAATTTAGCATCTTGTTTTATGTCTTCTGTTTTGTTTTGTAACTTAGAAGTAGACCTGATACAGAGTTTGTTTTGGTTTGTCAGTTGATTCCACCAGGTTACTGTTGTCTGACCTATCAATGATTGAATTCATAATTGTCATTTTCAGTAATACTTGTTAAATTAAATTAAATATATTTTATATGTAGGTTAAGTGAGGGGTTTTAGCACGCAGTACCACTTGTGTTCAGTATTCAGAGTGCTGAACATTTTAACAAGGGCATTGACTGAAGCACTGGATTCAGAAAATAAACATATTTTTACTTCATTGTTGCTTGCCCAAAAGTGCCTCCTGGAGTTTTAAATACACTGCTGTCTGAGCTTTAATCTCAATATGAACTGCCGCTGGGTCCGTACAGCCTGCTCACTGCTTATTCCTGTATTTTAATGTATAAACACAATGTGCAGATGTCCCCCTGTCATACAGCACTGCACTGCTGCCCTGCTCCCCCACTCCCTGCCTGCTGATGTGCAGCACCAGGAGGTCCTGAGACGGCCTCACCACAGGGGATCAGCTGATCCCTTAGCAGTGTGCAGCACCAGGGGGTCCTGAGACGGCCTCAGCACAGGGGCTCAGCTGATCCCTTATCCGTGAGCAGCACCAGGGGGTCCTGAGATGGCCTCAGCACAGGGGCTCAGCTGATCCCTTAGCAGTGTGTAGGATAAGGGGATCCTAACTAGCTGGCTGGTAGCTGTCGGCTGCCTAGCATGATGAACCGACAACACACAAAGCAGATTTGTGTAGGTTAACAACCATCTCTTCTTCGTTGAAAGCTCTTTGGTTTTCCCCATGGTCATAGATGACAAAGGCATTTTGTGTGTGTGCAACATCATATTTATATGCCAGTGATACAAGGAATGGTGAAAGGCAGCTATACAGTTTCTGGGGGCTGAGATCAAATAAAATAAAAAAAATTCTTCAGATGCCACTTCAGATGTTTAGTTTTATTTTAAATATTCTTTAGGGGTACCAATAATTTTGACCCCTATGCTTTTGAGAAAACTACTATTACTCAGAAGTTTTTTTTAAAGAATATTTTTTAAATTATACTGAAAGTAAGTAGTTTCTCCAAATGTTTGAGCAAAGAGGGCCAGTAATTCCTGAGTTGAATGTATAAACTCTTCTTTGCAGACTGAACAGCTGTGACCTCACAGAGGAGTCATGTGATATTGTGGCCTCAGCTCTCCAGTCATCAAACTCAACCCTGAGAGATCTGGACCTCAGCTACAATAAACTGGGAGATTCAGGAGTGGAGCTGCTCTGTGCTGGACTGATGAGTCCAAACTGTACACTACAGAGACTGGGGTGAGTAGTGATGTGTGCTGTGTGACATTAACTAAATCGAATTACTGATTATGGCAATGTAAGGGTTTGAATTTTGTCACAGGGAAGACTAATTTCCTGACTCCATTCATGGATGTTTGTGTGAATGTGAGTTTGCATATAAGATTATTGACTGAGGTGTGCTCATGTGAAATGATGAGCAGCTTGACCCTGTATCCTGGAGAGAGAGACTAGCTACTGCAGCCAGGCATTCATCTAAGTGATCTCTGACAGTAAGATCTTCAATGCTGGGAGGTAAATGTCCTGCTTATCCAGGAATCTAAAACCAACAACTATCCCTGGGATTAACCTAATTAAGATTTACCCCATTTGGGTAGCCAGACTATATAAATATCACAGGGCATGACTTCTGTATTATTCTATTAAATAACATTTGACTGATCCTAGCAGCTATCCATGAAGAGCTGCATATCCTGCTAGTGAATCCAACAATATGCCCGGTGAGTACCTCAGTAAGGGTGTTACCCCAAAACCTTAAGTTACTGTCGCTACCCCGGTTCTCTGAAACGCAGAGTGGAGAGATCCACGTATGGGGAATGACATCCGGTCATCCAATTGCACCAAGTGTGGCTTTGACAGCCAGTAGCGCATTCAATGTTACAGGAGACTACTGCCCTCCTGGAAGAACATATGGGACACTGCAGTGCTACAACTCTTCATATTCACTTCTCATGCGCGGCAAGCAGGGCAGTTTTGGTGGATCTCTCCACCGGGGTTACAACAGTAACCTAAAGTTCTCTTTCATCATCTCGTGTTTCAGATCCACCTACGGAGAGATATAGACAGCTCCCAGAATGCCTTATGCTCACAGCTGAGGTTCTGTCAGGCCAGCAAAGCATGCCTTCTCCCCTGAGGGGAGGGTGGTGTCTGGCATGTCCCATGTAGAGAAGTACTGAAGACTTTCCACTGCCCAAAGCTATAGCCAGGTGCCGGGAACAATGTACTGAAGTACTAAAACCCATAGCAGATGAGAGGAGATGTGTGCACCTCACACAGAGCTCACCCCCAGAACTGAGTGGGCTACCGGCCTCAGACAGTGGAACCTAGCAACAGTATCTGGAGAAACCAAGCCTGCAGCTGTATAAATTTCCTGTAAGGAGACCCCATGGAATAGGGCCCACAATGCAGCCATGCCCCTCGTAGCATGAGCCCTGAGGCCCAAGGGGGTGTTATCCTCTTTGAATCATATGCCATAACAATAGCTTCCACAAGCCAATGGTACAGCCGCTGCATAGAGATGCTTTCCCTTTGCAGGCAAGTGCCCAGGTGACTAAGAGCTGGTCGCTTTTTCTAAAAGCCTTAGTCTTTGTCATATACGTGTGGAGAACACAGCTTATGCAGTCCATGCTCCTCTTCAGAGGAGAAAGGTAGTGGGTGAAAAGCGGCAAGCTTCAACACCTCACATGTGAAAGGAGGGAAGCTTTTAGGCATAAAGGCTGGATTGAGTTTAAGAAAAAGCCTGTGCATTTTAGGGGAGAATATTGTGCACGAGAGATGCACTGAGAGCGCATGGAGGTCACTGATTCACTTAGCTGAGGATAGTGCGAGCAGCAACGCTGTCTGGAGAGACAACAGTTTTAAATTTTAAATCTCATGTATAGGCTCAAACGACCTTAGAGACAGAGCCTCCAGCTCCAGTGATAAATCTCAAGGAGAAATGAGCTTTTTAGTAACAGACAGAGAACCGTGAGGCCCCTTCATGAACCTGTGAATGAGGGGGTGCTGCCCCACCCCATAGTTTCTGAAACCAACATGACAAGCAGTGATATCTGCCAGGTAGACCTTAATGGTAGGAAAGGATTTCTCTTTATCCATAAGGTTCTGTGAAAAGCACATCAGAAACAGCACTGGTAAGGCACTGACTGACGAGAAGCACACCATCTTTCTAACACCTGACACTTATTGTCATAAAGTGGCCTAGTAGAGCAGTTATCCATATAGTTAGTAGCTCCATATAATTGATGTAAGCTGAGCACAGCTGGGTTGCCCACGTCCCATTCACCATGTGACCCTCCTGAGTAACACCCCCCGCCCCCCCCCCCCAGAGAGGGATGCATCTGTCCTCACGTCTTTCCACATGAGAATGATCCTGAGAGGGGTTCCCTGAGTGTACAGTGAAAGTCTGTGTTCTGTCAGGACCACTGTCATCAAAGTAGAACTTTATTGACAATAAAGGCAATACAGTTATGTTTGGCGGTATGGCTCTGTTCTGGAGCTCTCCCGCCAACCACGCAGCCTGCGTGGATAAGGCCGGGAGGCCAGCAGCCAAACCCCCCTAGAGGGGTACACACAGAACAGATCCAGCAGCAAAGCAAGTTCTTAACACATAGGGATGGAGCAATACAAATTCTTAACACATAGGAATGGAGAAATGCAAATTCTTGACGCATGGGGATGGAGCTGGGGTGGTGGAGGGGATTTACGAAGCAACGTGCAGCGCTTGCATGCAGGAGGAGCAGCCGAATGAGTAGAGGGAGGCTGTTTAAGTATACCGCCCTGTTAGTGAATGTACTGTGATAGGCGAACATCACTCAGCTGAGCCATCAGCTGATTCAGCCGGAGCGCTTGACTCTCGTGGCCTGCCAGAACTACGCGATGCTCCATTTCTGTCAGGACCACTGTCATCAAAGTAGAACTTTATTGACAATAAAGGCAATACAGTTATGTTTGGCGGTATGGCTCTGTTCTGGAGCTCTCCCGCCAACCACGCAGCCCGCGTGGATAAGGCCGGGAGGCCAGCAGCCAAACCCCAAAACAACTATATGCCGACGTGCTATTAATAAGCGTCTCAGGCTGATGTGTTGACTATGTGTACAACCACGTGGAGGAAGCCCTTCGTCCAGCCGAGCCTTTCGGCTTGAGGCCGTCTATTTTTTACGTGGATCAGTGGTTATGTGTACCAACAGCATGTTGGACGTTCCCCTGAGGCCAATACTTTAAGATGTATTATTAATTAATAAACCAGAGGAACATACTGTGTGATATGATATTAGGCTATGTGTACCGACAGCTTGTCGGTATTTCCCCTCGAGCACCGAGATTTGAACTAACCGGGGGAAATATACTACCGACTACGTCAGTGTAAATGAATCCTCACTCGTTGCATAGGCCTACCGGAGGAGCCAGTAGTAGCAGCAGCAGGAGCGCGGTGGCAGTAACGCAGCAGCGTAGGAGCCATAGCGCAGCAGCAGTAAGAGCAGTGATGTGAAGCACGTGTTCAACGATGACGTGATGACTATGTGTACGACCACCTGGAGGAAGCCCTTCGTCCAGTCAAGCCCTTCGGCTTGAGGCCGTCTATTTTTTACATGGATCAGTGGTTATGTGTACCAACAGCATGTTGGACGTTCCCCTGAGGCCAATAGTTAGATGAATTATTAATTAATAAACCAAGGGAACATACTATGTGAGATGTAATATTAGGCTATGTGTACCGACAGCTTGTCGGTATTTCCCCTCGAGCGCCGAGATTTAAACTAAACCGGGGGAAATATGCTACTACCTGCATCAGTGTAAATGAATCCTCACTCATTGCCATCCATACAAGCATGCATGGACAAGACCGGGAGGGGGCAGCAGCAAAACCCCCCAAAACAACCATACGCCGACATGTTGTTAGTACTTATTCTCCGGCTGAAGTGATGACTATGTGAAACGCCATTCGGCTACCGGAAGGGCCCTTCATCCGGTCAGCTCGAGGCCATTCTAACATTGTGGGTCAGTGGCTATGTATTTTTTTTTTTTGGCCTTTCCCCTGAAGCAAGAGTAAAATTAAACCAGGGGAAAATACTATTTGTAATGTTGAAGGCTATGCCTACGTGTATGGCCTTGGCTTCTATCAATCAAATTTATTTGTATAGTGTATTTTACGGCAGTTGTCACAATGCACTTTACGGACAACCCTGGCCTGAACCCTCACAGGAGCAAGCCTAAGGCGACAGTGGCAAGGAAAACTCCCTGTGGCGGATAGGAAGAAACCTCGGAAGGAACCAGGCTCAAGGGGGAAACCCATCCTCCTCTGGTCGGCTCAGGTTGTTGATTGTGACAAGCATGTCAGTCAGTGGCTTAGCTACCTCGTAAGCCTAAGGCCATTCAAACTAATCACCAAATATTATTAGGCTATGTGTACCAACAGCTTGTTGGTATTTCCCCCCAGCACAGACATTTAAACCAATTAGAGGGAAATATACTACTCATATTAGTGTAATGAATCCTTGTTCGGTAGTAGTAGCAGCAGCAGCAGCAGCAATAAACAGCAGGAGCAGTAGGAGCAGTAGCATCAGCAGCAGCAACACAGTAGCAGTAACATCAGCAGTAGTGGCAGCAGTAGCACCCAGCAGCAGTAGCAGCAGAAACAGTACCAGCAGCAGCAGCTTCAGTAGCAGTAGCACCCAGCAGCAGCAGTAGCAGCAGCACTAGCAGCAGCAGCAGTAGCAGTAGCAGCAGCACTAACAGCGGCAGGAAACTGATTATAGAGGAAACATTGGCAGCTGCGACACCGGTACTTGCCAGTAGACAGTAGCAGCCGTGCTCCTATACTGCGAAGCTCATAGCTTTTGAACGGAAATTATGTCAATGCCATTGGATGAAGAAGTACATGTCCAAAGCCCCGTAGCTTCACTGAGGATGCCGGGAACCATCACTGCTGTCGTTGCCGCACTGGAGCAGGAGTGGTGGTGTATAACTCCGGAATGGGGACCACATTGCCAATGAGATGGAGGCGGACGGCAACCAGATTTCGTCATGGCATTTCCTAATAATGGCTCCTCAGGGCTCGCATGGGGGCGCTACCACAGGTACCGGGTCATGGAGGAGAGGATGGAAAACAGTGCTAGTATGCATTAATAACACGAGTTCCTTCATTTTCTCAGATTACAAGCTTGAGGTATATACAAAATATAGCTAATTTAAGCATATTTGCCATGGTGAGATCATATAAAGAACCATGAAGCATAAGGAAATGCAGTTTCAAACAGTGGGTACTTCGGGGTTGAAACTCTTTCCTTAAAAGAGAGACCAGTTGTGAACGGAGTTATATGAGGCTGAAGAGTCTATGCATCTTTTAAAAATTGTGGGGAAATGCATTATGCAGAGATTGGATGAACATATTACTGCTTCTGCCGCCCCTCAGGCGTCACGATGAGGCTAATCTTGCGCTATCGGAAGCGACTCCTGCCAAATGGATACGTTGGAAAAGATGCATAGCCTGGTCCCGAAAGCCGAGACGATTGGCAATCGTGTTTTTGAGTTTCGCTTAATTCGCTGACATAAGGGCCACTCCGGGCGAGGGCGGGCATCGAAGCAATAAGGTTCGAAGAATTATTTCTCAAGACGTCGCTATTTAAATATTTAACAGTTGGGCACAGTGGGCTGCTTTACAGCGCCACATTGCATGACTAATATGCTTACCGAATGAGTATATTAGGAGAGGAATTGGAACCAGTCTTTTTTTTTTTTTTTTATATATCCATCGTATTGCACTCTATTTAGACGAAAATGCAATGTATGATTAAAGAAACTATGACAAAGTTGCGAAAGAACATGCTACAAATCTGCCTGGAACCAGCCATAACCGGGAGCAGATGCAATGAATGACGCGCAACGCCATTCGCATGAGCATGCAATTGTAGAGACGGCGAGGCCAATACCTAGGCTATGTGGAGCATGTCCGTAGCAGGAGGCATAATTTTTTTCCTCAACATATGTGCTCAGTTGTGTGGTCACATGCCTGATCACATGCATGGTGAAGAAGTCAGAGCAGTGACGTGGAGAAGGCTACATGAAATCCCTTCTCCGCTGTGATAAGCCTAAACGCCCGTTTAAGTGTCATGAAATACAACGATACACTTATGAATGCGGAACGTATGCATTCGCGTCTTGCAACAGCACAATATTGAGAGAACCAGTTGGACGAGACAACGTTAAGCCTAATTTGTCTCATTACAATGGACATTAGCAATCCCTAAACATTCAGCATTGTGATCTGACAGCTAAATTAGATAGCCAACCAAATTGTATCCTCGCAGATTTAACACCAATATGAATTTAATGTTTTCATTTTTCTGTCGCGATGATTGGGTCCCGATAGGGAACTGGCTTTTTAAGCGCAAATCGTGAATCAGTGGAGAAAACTTTCTGTTTCTGAAGTTGAAAGCCAAAGCTGGTTTTCATTTTTACAGCATTAGCTGTAGCCTACTTGCCGGTAACAGTCTAACACTCCTTGTAGTGTAGTGATTCAGCGAAGGGTAGAATGCAGCTTTGAACAATTTAGACGACTCTGCATCTCTGCTCTTTGCAAAACGCCCTGCCGCCCATGTTCAATCTGCCAAACCTATAACAGCCAGAGTTTAACTGCCATCTCGCAGCCCAATCCTTCCGGAATAACTGCCAGAACTACGCGATGCTCCATTTTTCCCAGTGACGCAGAGTTGCATAGCGCTTGTGTGATACTGTGAGACAGTGATGGAGATCGCGCAGGGGGCTGAGGTGGAGGGATGAAATCCACCCCATAACGGTGAAACCACACTGTACGCGGTAACGCCAGGCAGCGACACCGCCTCCATTCATTTAAATGAGAGGTGGCAGCACACCAGCAAGGCAGTGGGAGAGATGACCTAAGTTTAACATCAAACCCCAGGCGGCACAACTACGCGTTGTGGTAACCAATCAGATTTGACCTAAAAATAAGTCAAGTGAATTGTCCCCCTTTTCATAATTTAGTTCCACATTCTATAGTTCCACAATGGAGGACTCCCTTTAATTGTTGTAAATCCTGCGCTGCCCTCCTGCAGAGACGCTGACCAGAGGAATGCAGCGTGGAGGAATGTCTCTGAAGTTGTCGGTGGCTCTGCTGTGTAGACAGTCATTAGTCTATGGACAGTGTAAATTTCACAGAAGATGCAAAGCTGCTGACGAGCTAATGGCTAGTCAATATCAGATAAGCTAATGAAGTCTGTCTGCATGAATGCCAATGAATGTATATTCTGCTATATTGCAAACAATTTTTTTTTTTTCAAACGTCTGTTTATGGGTATTTTAGTTCATAAACAAACAGTAATCACTGTATACAAATTATATAAAATGTTGCAAAAAACAATGCAGATTTCATACACATAGGAGAGGCATAGTACATATACAGTATACAGTGTAAATATCAACCAAGGTACAAAGCTGCTTTACGTGGTGATTATTGACATCTTATATTAGGTATAGCCTAGTTATTGTAATAAAGAAATTAAGAGGGTGTTTACTGCCTGGCCTCTACATAATCAATTAAGGGTTGCCAAGTCTTATGGAAGTTCTCAATTGAACCTCGTAGGGTGAATCTGAGTTTTTCCAGTTTAAGGTGTTGCAGTACATCTTTGACCAACGCAGTGTGAGTGGGAGGCTGTGTCTGTTTCCAGTTCAATAGAATTAATCTGCGTGCCAGAAGGGTTATGAACCTTGCCACAGTGGAATTGAGTCCTCTAAGAGGACTATCCTCTCCTGGCACCCCAAATACTGCCAATACTGGGCCAAGTTCTATCATGTGCCCTAGGATATCAGACAGAGTTTTAAAAATAGAATTCCGAAAATTGGACAGTTTTGAGCACAGCCAGAACATGTGCCCCAACGAGGCAGGAAATACACCACAACGGTCACTCAAAGGATCTATATTAGGATACATTTTATAAAGCTTGACCTTGAAGATGAAGACGATGCAAAACCTTGAACTGAACAAGACCATGCCTGGTACATATAGATGCTGTGTGCACACCCTCCTGTGCCTCTATCCATTGCTCCCCCATTAAGGTAATGCCTAAGTCATTACATTACATTACATTACAGGCATTTGGCAGACGCTCTTATCCAGAGCGACGTACAACAAAGTGTATAACCATAACCAGGAACAAGTATTACGAAAACCCTAGAGAGAAGTACCAGTCCAAGTGCAGGGAACAACCGCATAGTTCAACTTGGACCCTGAAGGTTAAACTGATTAACACTAACACAACAAGAACGGCAACAATGCAGTCTATGGAAAAAAATACAAGCGGCAAGTCCTCCTCCCAAGCGGATTTCAGGAAATCTAGGGGTATATCTAATTGTTCAGACATATGGTTATAGATATAAGATATTACCCCCCCCCCCCCCAGATGAAGGATCAACAGAAAACAAGGATTCCATCTGGGTGTTATTGGGTGCATTAGGAAAGGTAGTTGTATTAGATCTAATATAGTTGTGAATTTGTAGAAATCGAAAGAAATGGGTTTGAGGCAGATTGAATTTACTGCTTAGTAATTCAAAAGAAGGAAATGTGCCATATATATTTATATTATATATTGCAAACAATTTTATTTAAAAAATAAAATAAAATAAATGATAGCAGCACAAATGTTTTACCAAAGAAACTGGTGATTTGAACAAGAACGTTTATCGGATAATAATGAAGCACATCCTGATCTAGTTGTGAGAGAAATGTAGACTAAGTGAAATCAAGGTGACCATAAAACTAATAATATATTAGTTGTTTGCTGTTTGTGATCATTTCTACCAGCCACCTAGCTAGCTAACCAGATCTAAATTTCGATGACATTAGCTGGCTAATCCAATTCAGATAATGACAAAAACCAATAATCCTACTTCTACTTATAAAGTGTTCTCCCTCCAAAAATGTGAAAACAAGCAGGAATGGATCCTATTTGATATTAAATTTAAATCACAAAATGAATAAGGGAGCCTAGCCTATCATAATAATTCAAATACAATATCTTACATTTTCAGCATTACATTTTTACATTACATTTATTTGTAATGTAAAAATGTAATGATGAAAATGTAAGATCATTTTAAAAGTTTTTATTCAAACTGGACAATGATATGAAACACAGCATTAAACCCGATCAACATTTAACAAACACATCTGTCTGTCATAAAATAGGTGACACGCCCACAAGCGGCCGATTGTGGGATGCGGGAGCGGTGCCAGGCGGCTTTGCCAGAATCAGTGTGGCTTCACCGTAACAGCCCCATTGACAACCTGAGAGGCTGACACCATCAGCCCCTGTAGTCTGAGGCATTTGTGATACTGCACTCTTGAGTCTGGTTTGAACTAAGAGAGGCATACCCTGAGAGATAAAATGCAGTCTGCTGTTAGACAAGCTCACATGGATACAGAGTATAAATCAAGTCCCAATAACATTACACTCCAGGATGGTGAGAGATTGCTCTTGGGGAGGTTTACTGTGAAACCAAGAGACAACACATGCGGCAGAACTAGCTGAGTGTCCTACACAACTTTGGGTTTTGAATTGGCAATGATCAGCCAATAGTTTGGAGCCAGACCCGCCTCTACACAAAGACAGAACACCCGTGGACTCAGGGAAAGGCCAAAGAGTAGAACTGTGTATTTTGTGTGAGGGGGATAAATGCCTACGTGGAAGAAGGCATCTTTCAGATTTACTGATGTGAAATAGTGATGTTAAGTTAATCAATTAACTGTTCATTCTTAATAAGAATGTTTATTGAATAATTTCTATAGATTAAACAGTTGAATTTCAATAAACCATTTCAATGAATAACCTAATGTTGGTTATTTAAGACCTTGGTGCTTGCATACCAGGCAGCTAAGGGGTCAGCACCAGGGTACATTCAGAGGATCATCAGACCCTACACACCAGCCAGACCTCTTCGTTCTGCCACCTCTGGACGCTTGGCACCTCCCCCTCTTCGCGTCTGTACTTCCCGCTCCCGTCTGCTGTCTGTCCTGGCCCCTCGCTGGTGGAATGACCTCCCCGTGACGGTCAGAACAGCAGAGAATCTCACCACCTTCAAACGCTGACTGAAGACTCATCTCTTCAGGCTGCACCTCTCCCCACCCCTCCCTAGCCTATAGTTTAGCTCACTGTACCTAGTTAGGATAATATGATTATGTTAGTGTATCTGGCAGGATTGTTTTTGTCTGATTAGGTGTGATTAGATATGATTCCAGTGCTAGTTTGTACTTGGTAGGATTCTTGCTTGCTGAACAAGCTTACTCTACAGGGTTGGAGTCCTGATCGATGTGGTCACTTCTGGCACTACGATCCTTACTTCACTCTAGTGTTTCTTTTGCACCTCTACATCATGAACCAATGCACTTGTTGTACGTCGCTCTGGATAAGAGCGTCTGCTAAATGCCTATAATGTAATGTAATGTAATGTGATTAGATATCAAATTAAAGAGACATTTTTAAAATGTTAAATTAGAGAGGCACGGTTCCCTTGACTGGCAGCATTAGTGAAACGTTATTGGTCCATTCCTGGAACATCAGTGCCATCTGAGCACGTCTTCTCAGCTGCTGGTCTCACCTTCAGCAGACTGCACACCAGACTGACCCAAAAGCACACAGACATGCTCACACTCCTGAACACAAATGCTTAGGTATTAAGTTAAGCATAATTATTGGGTGCCGACGATTGATGAAAAGAATTGCACAAAATTTTCCAGTCGTTCTGACATATTGAACATGAAAGAGTGTGCTGTATGTTAACATTTTGAAATTATACTGCCTCAGATGTTTGTTTAACTTTGAGATCCAAGATAGGAAGTTGAGAACCACCCTTCTTTGGGAGCTGGAAATAATGAAAATATAAACTATGTTGGGTTCGATCTCTGGGAACCACACGTATTTCCCCGTTTTTGAGGGAAGGAATTGATTCCTCTTAAACATGGGAGCGCTCTCTTGTGCTTGAGAGTAAATGACTCTGTTGAAATGGGGGTTTCACTCTGAACTGGAGTCTGTAGCCTTTAGCTACAGTAGCGCTGCAGTGTTCTATGTGCTCTTCCAGGAGGGCAGTAGCCTCCTTTAGCATTGGACACACTACTGTCTGTCAGAGCCACACTTGGTGCAATTGGATGCTTCTATGGGGGTCTGGACTGGATGTCATTCCCTAAAGTTGGCTTTCAAACACAAGATGATGAAAGAGAAGTTTATTTATGGCACCAATGCAGTGATTGGTTCTAGCAGAGATGCACACTTCAGTCAGTGTATAAGTAAGCCACGTACTTTATATGCGCTGTAAGAGAAAGAGCACTTTATAACACAATATGAGAGTTGCCAATAACCATGAATAGAAAACTTTAACAGTGTTAAGAGGCAATCATTTTATTTACAAGACATGGCAAGATGGACTGTACACTATGCTATAAGAGAGGAAAGGACATGCATCTGAAGAGATTGTAAGATAAAGAAACAGAACACAAAGAAATTGTGATGCATACCAAAAATGCTTTTTAAGAAAGGACTTTGGATAATGAAGTAAATAGTTTGAGCTTCCCTTAAATGCTATCCAGAGAACATCTCCCACAATCCACACAGGTTTACATTTGACAAAATAGAGTCTGACCTGACCAATACTCTAGTACCTATCGCCATCCCCATCAGACCATGCCCCCCCACTGTATGGTAATTATCCTGACAGTAAATAAGGGGCATTGTACTATTGGTGTGCCCTAATGATTGAATCTATCATTCCTGTATGTGTTGCATACTCCTCCTGCAAGGGTCCCCAGAGATGGTCCTTCTAAGGACTGTTTTATACTTCGGTGTAGTCTGCATAGTTTGCATGATTTGCATTGTGTGCTACATTTGCAAACGGGCAGAGCATTTATATGGCATGTTGTACAGGTACAGGTTGTGATTTTCCACCCACTTACAGATACCTTCAATTCCATATCTTTCATCTCCTTTAATAAACTTTTATCACATCCATACTGTATGCTGTGGGAATGAGGCACAGATGAGGCAGACAGTGCTGGCAATATGCCCATAAAGGGCTATATGCCTGTGGAGGACTTTTATTGTGACAGCGGTATCACAATGAATGAAGACAGGGGAAAAGTGAAACAAAAAACAAGATCAGGCTACTCAAATGTTGGGGAAAGCAAAAGTGCTAGGGAAGTGCAGGTGGGTCCAAAATTCAGGCCACAAGGAGGGGCACGTCCGAGTCTGCCACAAAAAAAAAAATAATAATACGAGAATCAGAGACTCACTCAGTGATGGGAAAGCCAGCACACCCCTGGAGTGAGACAATGAGGCCTATATAGGGCCAGCAGCTACTCAGGCAAAGGGGAAAGTGGTGTGGAAAAAGCACTGGTATGCTGCCGGTGGCCTGACTGTATCTCAGGTCCAGGTCTGAGTGCGGAGCGGAGGTGCTGAAACTCAGCCCTGTCCCTCCGGCGCTGTCCAGGTCTGAGTGTGGAGCGGAGGTGCTGAAACTCAGCCCTGTCCCTCCGACGCTGTCCAGGTCTGAGTGCGGAGTGGAGGTGCTGAAACTCAGCCCTGTCCCTCCGGCGCTGTCCAGGTCTGAGTGCGGAGCGGAGGTGCTGAAACTCAGCCCTGTCCCTCCGGCGCTGTCCAGGTCTGAGTGTGGAGTGGAGGTGCTGAAACTCAGCCCTTCTTCCTCCGGCGCTGTCCAGGTCTGAGTGTGGAGTGGAGGTGCTGAAACTCAGCCCTGTCCCTCCGGCACTGTCCAGGTCTGAGTGCGGAGTGGAGGTGCTGAAACACAGCCGTGTCCCTCAGCGCTGTCCATGGGGCGGCAGGCTCGCTGGTGAGACACAGGTGAAGTGGAGCTGAGTGGCGGTTGATGGCATGGAGGGGCGGGGCTCCAGAGGCCCACACCACAATACATAAATATGAGCATGTGCACTACTTCCTGTTACTGTGAATCTGCCTTTAGCTGTGTTAGCTTGCAGTGCTGTGGGAAGTTTGTCACAGAAAACTAAAAGGAAATAATCAAATTCACTGTCCACACATAAAAAATGTGTGTTGTCTTTACTTTTGGTGGAAGCCAAACATCCTACAGCGCTGAAAACTAACTCACTGTCCACTCTGAAAGATGGCAGCTGCATGTCTAGTGTGGGATGGGAGGGTTAAGCCCAGAGAAAATATCATAGAAAAGGTAGATGAGCCCTTTGCCCCAATTCAGAGAACTTACAGTACAGGAAAAGGGCCCAGAATGTCATAATTACATCTATAGAACTGTCAGAGTTCAGTCCAGCAGGATGTTTAATTTTCAGGATTGTGGTGTTTCTGAAAGGATTGTGAATAAAATTGTATTTTATTCTGCTGATAAAGCTGGGCATTAACTCACCGGCACGGTATGTGTGTACATCTAGGTGGGAGAGTGTCCATCTGAACAACATGTGAGCTGCTGTTTAGATGCAGTGTTACATCGTTTAGTTTAGTCACTTTTCTTTGGTTCCAGTCCCATAGCCTGGATATTATACCTTTGTAAGCAGTCATGCTGTGTGGAATAGTCTGATTCAGAGATCAATATTCTGGCTCTAGCTCCTATCATCTAAAGAATAACATCATTTACAGGAGTATTCTAATAATCTTCAAATGCCCCCACTTATTAAATTTTTTGTGCAGTTTACATTACTCCTCAAGGGCTACCAAACATGTTGATAACATGTTGGGGTTTTAAAATAAAAAAAATCACCTAATACATCAGGCTTTTATTTTCATTATTATTATCATTGTTACAAAAATAATTAAATGTAACGCAATAATTAACCTATTATATTCGCAAAAGCGTGCGAGAATAAAATGAATGGATGGATTATAGCGTAATGACATGGAGAACATAGGTGCAATGTGTGGAAGTCACCAGATTTTTTAAAATCTAGCGCCTACCAGCAATAAAAGTTAGTGACAGTAATCAGTTGTGCTGTTCTGATACAGCCACTAGATGGCGATGCAGTGTAATTCCAGTTGATGCAGTAGTTGCATTGCTGTAAGATCGTGCCAGATGAACTGAAGTGTAGCACAGCTCGTACACGGCTCCCGCACTGCTTCTGCTGTTAGCAGGTACAATATCGCAGGTCTGACCAATAATATCATGACTGGTTAGATAAAACCTTCATGTTATTTTATATAGCTACTAGTGGCGCATATATTTAAATTTTCTGTGACAGTTAGCTGCTTAGTTCCTCACTGGTTCCGCTAGCTAGGTTGGGTCATCAAGTAACGTTAAGGTAGGCTGGGCTGGCTAGCTAGCTAACTCGTGCCTGTGAGTCAAAGCGAAAGCTGAACTTAGAACAACGGCAACAAGTGTCAACTTGAGGGTCATGTTGTTTGATGTAAATGGTAAACAAATGATATTTGCAGTGTTATTATCAAATAATTGTGTTATGTAACTGTAGTTCTGTATTTTCAAAGAATGAACTAGCTGAGGTAACAGTTTTAAAATTAATGCCAAAAACCCTGACAGATTGTATAATTTGTTAAACTTAAATTGTTTGATAACTTGATGGTTACAAGATTAGGAAGAAAATATTATCGTTATAACAGTAATGTATTTAGCTAATGGGTTATATGAGTAGTTATACATTAACAGTTATATTTATCTATTCATAGTGATGAATATTGAGCATCTTTGAAATGTATAGATGTTTATGAACTGAAGAACCTGTCAGGTGAGGTAAAGTGCACCACAAAAATGCTGTTTTTTGTGTTTGCAGATGAAATTAATATGTTTGCAAATCAGATAAGTTCATCACATGGAAAGGGTTATTAGAGCCCAGTAATTGCCTTAGACTATTGTGGATTAGTCAGAATACTTTATGAACTTAATTTACACACCCCCCTCCCTGCTTTTGTGTGTACATCTCAGGAATGCGTCGGTACATGTGTATCAACTGTCAAGGTGAACAATGTCACAAAGAATTTGTGCGTGTGTGTGTGGTCCAAGCGGCCAAAACCAGACTTCGTTTTTGAAGCTCATTTCCTGGTGTTGTAGTTCCTGGTTGCTCACTAGCGCCACTACGGATGGCTCCAGTATAGGTGTTTTCATATCCGGTTTCCATGTAAGTCTACGGTACAAATGCGATCAAAATACAAAGTCAATTATTTTTTCTCACAAGAACAAATAGTCATAATAGGTGTATTTTATTCGTCTTATGACTGTCCATGGGTCGATTTCATGATTTATTGCGTCATTTGGGCACAGTGCCAATATTTGTTCTGGACCAATGAGGTACAGCTTGCGTCACTTCCGGATTACTGCAGAGGACTGAGCTACAGTAGGGGCTACAATCTGTGGTCACTGGGGTGGGAGGTGGCGTCTCTTGGCCTTGACATTGCGGCTCCGACCACGGTCCACCTGTGCGAAGTCAGAAAATGCAGGCATCCCATTTTGTAGTGGTTTCATTATAGCATGTGCTATTTACAGCTGCACTAGACGACCATAAAATAATCCTCCTCTGAAGTTTTGTGGTAGCCGAGTCATTTTTACTATTTCCTTTATCCCACTTAACCAAATAATTAGTTGGCAGAAAGCGTAATCAGCTAACGCTTATTTGCTATATGTGGTAGTCCAGTAGCCTATGCTAAAACAGTTTGCAACTTCGGTTACCAAGCCATTTGACTAGCTAGCTAACCCTAACCAGCAAATATTCCATCTGTCAAACGTGTTTGACGGCTTGTCAGTCGTGTACATTCCGTAAATGTCTACCTGGGCTATGCTGCACGAATGTGACAAAGCTAGAAGCTAGCAAGAAAATAATAATAATTAGAAATTCAATGTACATTATTTTTTGTCTTTATGCAACAGGTGGAAAACTTGCTCTTCAAAGTGCGTTGTCATATTTACACGCCTGTAAATCAGTTATTAAAATACTTGGTAGATTTGCTCACCAGATCACCGCTGACAGTGTTAATTTTTATTCGGTAAAAAGTGACTTGCGAACGATCGGTCAGCTAGCGTCACCCAGCAAGTAAACACCACAAACGGCGATGGAGTAGTAGCAGTTAATGGCTCATTAACTGACTGTGGCAAAAACCTACGACGATAACTTGCTTGGTTAACAGCAGGTCTACCAGACAGTTATAAAAAATTTGCCTAGTCAAATCACCAGTAGTCTACACATCTCTGATTGATTGACCATCAGTGCAGTCGATGTTCTTCCCCTGTAGTTCATATTGCTAATGCGTGAGCTAACCACGGGTAGCTTACCTAGCTCACTGGCAAGCTGATATGCTAGCTAAGCATATTCGTTTTGCCGAGAAACATAAATTGAAGAGAACTGAACATAATTGTATTATTAATGTCATACATATAACGTGATTACATGACACAGTACAGTAACGGATGGAAATTCAACTCCGTAAACATTTGATCATATATTTTAAAACATAACAGCAGACGGTCATCTAGCCTCAAGTTCGTTCTGCAATCGTTCGTTCAGGTTGATGGGCTTTTCCGCACCGGACTGTCAATCACATTGTAAAAATCACAAGACCGCTTAACTCTATGGTTTTGGCTCCAAATCGAGAACATGGCCACGCCTGCCATTGAGCTTCAAAACGTGTTTTACAGACCCACGGAGAGGCAATGGGTGACATCACAGTAGCTTTGTCCATATTTTTTACAGTCTCTGGTGTGGTCTCTCCACAGGCTGGGTTGGTGTAATCTCACAGAGGGCTGCTGTGATGTTCTGGCCTCAGTCCTGCGTTCTCCTCAATCAGAGCTGAGAGATCTGGAGCTCAGAGACAACGAGCTGCAGGATTCAGGAGTGAGAGCGCTCTCTGCTGGACTGGAGGACCCACACTGTAAACTGCATAGAATGGGGTGAGTACAAACACAAACCCCTGCAATAAATTAGCTACAATGTGACTAAATACAACACTGATGTCAATGTTTCTAATGTGAAAACAGACACTCCACAGAACTGAAACAGCATGTCCCTGTTCTTCCTCTTGGTAGAATTCGACTACACAAATGAATGAAGAAAATGAATTAGTCCTGTTTACTGAACTGTAGTGGGGTGTAAACTCAAATGTGTTTGATAATGACTCATTCCACATTCATGTTATTTTAGTTTAACACACACAGCCCTGTTAGTTTATATTATGTTACGTTACATTTATTTGCCAGACGCTTTTATCCAATGTGACGTACAATAAGTGCATACAAAAGGTAATTGGAACTACAAAACACAGGTCCGATAAGGTACAATATTTTGCCATGAACACATTAAGTCCAGTTCACACAGTGAACATTACTCTGACCTAACCTATGCTAAGTCAAACTAGGAGGCATTACAAGCAACATCTAGACAGTGATACAAGGCACAATAAGTGCTGGATGGAGGTACATGTAACATGAGTGGCACAGGAGGTACATGTATAGAAATACAGGAATTCAAGCGAGAGAAATTATCTACAGAGTGGTGATAGTTAGTTAGTCCAGGTATAGTCTGAAGAGATGCATCTTCGTACCACGACGGAAGATGGGTAGTGAGGGCGAGGTTCGTAGAGGAACAGGGAGTTCGTTCCACCACTGGAGAGCTAGGGTGGAGAAGCTCTGTGGTAGAGACAAGATACAACCCTTTACCCGGATGGCAGGGGGTGCAAGGCAGTGGTCAAGTGGGCGTATAGGATTTAATCATGTGCTGTAAGTAGACGGAGGCCGTCCTGTTGGCAGCAGTGTAGGTGAGGGTCAGGACTTTGATCCTGCAGTGACTGGTAGCCAGTGGAGTGACTTCAGCAGGGGAGAACTTGGGAAGGTTGAAGACAGTTAATGTGTGTAAGGTGTGTAACACACTGCTATGTGTTTGACACACACAGCCCTGTTAGTTTATATTAATGTGTGTAAGGTGTGTAACACACTGCTATGTGTTTGACACACACAGCCCTGTTAGTTTATATTAATGTGCTGTAAGGTGTGTAACACACTGCTATGTGTTTGACACACAGCCCTGTTAGTTTATATTAATGTGCTGTAAGGTGTGTAACACACTGCTATGTGTTTGACACACACAGCCCTGTTAGTTTATATTAATGTGTGTAAGGTGTGTAACACACTGCTATGTGTTTGACACGCACAGCCCTGTTAGTTTATATTAATGTGTGTAAGGTGTGTAACACACTGCTATGTGTTTGACACACACAGCCCTGTTAGTTTATATTAATGTGTGTAAGGTGTGTGTGTCCTTCTCTCTGCAGGCTGTCAGGCTGTAGAGTCACACAGAGAGGCTGTGATTCTCTGGCTTCAGCTCTGTGTTCAAACCCCTCACATCTGAGAGAGCTGGACCTGAGATTCAATCACCCAGGAGACTCAGGAGTGAGAGCGCTGTCTGCTGCTAAACTGGACACACTCACACTGCTGTAAGTACAGAGAGTTTCCACACTGCACCTCACACACACACACCTGAGAGAGCTGGACCTGAGATACAATCACCCAGGAGACTCAGGAGTGAGAATGCTGTCTGCTGCTAAACTGGACACACTCACACTGCTGTAAGTACAGAGAGTTTCCACACTGCACCTCACACACTCACACACACACACACAAAAGGAGTTGGGGCGGGGCATGGAGGGCACTGTTCAAACCAGCGTTACTCAAGAGGGTTGGGGATCTCCTGTGGAGGGTGCTGCAGGGGATCACTGCAGTTAATAAGATGTGGTTGTTGTAGTTAGGGGTTTGATCAGGGACACAGTAATGGTGGAGTTTCAGTATCAAAAGCAATGGAGAATCTGAGTGTGTTTCAGAGTGTGTGCATTATAAGGGTGTTTTATGTTCAGTGGAGGGAAGGGAGCTATTTTTGCATATGGAATAGAGTGAGGGAATGGAATAAGTTTCCTTTGTGACAGATTTGTGTGTTTTTCATATGATC